>NC_034199.2:45738450-45820950 GCF_002021735.2 Oncorhynchus kisutch
GGAACAGTTAACCTGGGGTATTTTGGCATCAGGCTCATTGGGAACAGTAACCTGGGGTACTTGGCATCAGGCCCATTGGGAACAATACCCGGGTACTTGGCATCAGGCACATTGGGAACAGTTGAACCGGGGTACTTGGCATAAGGCCATTGGGAACAGTTAACCTGGGTACTTGGCATCAGTCTCATTGGGAACAGTTGAACGAGTACTTGGCATCAGGCTCATTGGAACAGTTAACCTGGTACTTGGCATCAGGCCCATTGGGAAGAGTTAACCTGGGGTACTTGGCATCAGGCTCATTGGAACAGTTAACCGGGGTACTTGGCATCAGGCTCATTGGGAACAGTTAACCTGGGGTACTTGGCATCAGTCCATTTGGGAACAGTTAACGCGGGGTTTGGCATCAGGCCAATTGGGAACAGTTACCCTGGGTACTTGGCGTCAGGCTCATTGGGACAGTTACCCGGGTACTTGGCATCAGGCCCATTGGGAACAGTTGAACCGGGGTACTTGGCATCAGTCCATTTGGGAACAGTTAACCTGGGGTACTTGGCATCAGTCCAATTGGGAACAGTTAACCGCGGGTACTTGGCATCAGTCCATTTGGGAACAGTTAACGCAGGGTACTTGGCATCAGGCCCATTGGGAACTTACCCTGGGTACTTGGCATCAGGCCCATCTGGACCATTTTAACCCGGGGTACTTGGCATCAGCTCATTGGGAACAGTTAACCTGGGTACTTGGCATCAGTCCATTTGGGAACAGTTAACGCGGGGTACTTGCATCAGGCCATTGGGAACAGTTAACCCTGGGTACTTGGCGTCAGGCTCATTGGGAACAGTTAACCCGCGGTACTTGGCATCAGGCCCATTGGAACAGTTGAACCGGGGTACTTGGCATCAGTCCATTGGGAACAGTTACCTGGGGTACTTGGCATCAGTCCAATTGGGAACAGTTAACGCGGGTACTTTGGCATCAGGCCATTGGGAACAGTTAACCGCGGGTATTGGCATCAGGCCCATTGGAACAGTTAACCTGGGGTACTTGGCATCAGGCTCATCTGGGAACAGTTACCCCTGGGTACTTGGCATCAGGCTCATTGGGAACAGTTAACCTGGGTACTTGGACTTGCATCAGTCATTTGGAACAGTTAACCTGGGGTACTTGGCATCAGGCTCATTGGGAACAGTTAACGCGGGACTTGGCATCATTCATTTGGGAACAGTTAACCTTGGGTACTTGGCATCAGTCCATCATGGGAACAGTTAACCTGGGGTACTTGGCATCAGGCTCATTGGGAACAGTTAAACCGGGGTACTTGGCATCAGGCTCATTGGGAACAGTTAACCTGGGGTACTTGGCATCAGTCTCATTGGGAACAGTTAACCGGGGTACTTGGCATCAGTCCATTGGGGAACAGTTAACCTGGGGTACTTGGCATCAGTCCATTGGGAACAGTTAACGCGGGGTACTTGGCATCAGGCCATTTGGGAACAGTTACCGCAGGTACTTGGCATCAGGCCATTGGGAACAGTTAACCTGGGGGTACTTGGCATCAGTCCATTGGGACCAGTTAACCTGGGGTACTTGGCATCGGCTCATTGGAAAGTTAACCTGGGGTATTTGGCATCAGGCTCATTGGGAACAGTTGAACCGGGGTACTTGGCATCAGGCCCATTGGGAACAGTTAACCTGGGGTACTTGGCATCAGGCTCATTGGGAACAGTTAACCCGGGGTACTTGGCATCAGGCTCATTGGGAACAGTTAACCTGGGGTACTTGGCATCAGGCCATTGGGAACAGTTAACCCTGGGTACTTGGCGTCAGGCTCATTGGGAACAGTTAACCCGGGGTACTTGGCATCAGGCCCATTGGGAACAGTTGAACCGGGGTACTTGGCATCAGCTCATTGGGAACAGTTAACCTGGGTACTTGGCATCAGCTCATTGGGAACAGTTAACCTGGGTACTTGGCATCAGGCTCATTGGGAACAGTTAACCTGGGGTACTTGCCATCAGGCCCATTGGGAACAGTTAACCTGGGGTACTTGGCATCAGGCTCAATGGGAACAGTTAACCCGGGGTACTTGGCATCAGGCCCATTGGGAACAGATAACCCGGGGTACTTGGCATCAGTCTCATTGGGAACAGTTGAACGGGGTACTTGGCATCAAGCTCATTGTGAACAGTTAACCCGGGGTACTTGGCATCAGTCCATTTGGGAACAGTTAAAGCGGGGTACTTGGCATCAGGCTCATTGGGAACAGTTAACGCGGGGTACTTGGCATCAGTTCATTTGGGAACAGTTAACCTTGGGTACTTGGCATCAGTCCATTTGGGAACAGTTAACGGGGTACTTGGCATCAGGCTCATTGGGAACAGTTGAACCGGGGTACTTGGCATCAGGCTCATTGGGAACAGTTAACCTGGGGTACTTGGCATCAGTCTCATTGGGAACAGTTGAACCGGGGTACTTGGCATCAGGCTCATTGGGAACAGTTAACCTGGGGTACTTGGCATCAGGCCCATTGGGAACAGTTAACCCGGGGTACTTGGCATCAGGCCCATTGGGAAGAGTTAACCTGGGGTACTTGGCATCAGGCTCATTGGGAACAGTTAACCTGGGGTACTTGGCATCAGTCCATTTGGGAACAGTTAACCTGGGGTACTTGGCATCAGTCCAATTGGGAACAGTTAACGCGGGGTGGGGGTGTACTTGGCTATCAGTCCATCTTGGGAACAGTTAACCCTGGGGTACTTGGCATCAGGGCCCATTGGGACCAGTTAACCTGGGGTACTTGGCATCGGTCTCATTGGGAACAGTTAACCTGGGGTATTTGGCATCAGGCTCATTGGGAACAGTTAACCTGGGGTACTTGGCATCAGGCCATTGGGAACAGTTACCCTGGGTACTTGGCGTCAGGCTCATTGGGAACAGTTAACCCGGGGTACTTGGCATCAGGCCCATTGGGAACAGTTAACCTGGGGTACTTGGCATCAGGCCGATTGGGAACAGTTAACCTGGGTACTTGGCATCAGGCTCATTGGGAACAGTTAACCTGGGGTACTTGGCATCAGGCCCATTGGGAACAGTTGAACCGGGGTACTTGGCATCAGGCTCATTGGGAACAGTTAACCTGGGGTACTTGGCATCAGGCTCATTGGGAACAGTTAACCTGGGGTACTTGGCATCAGGCTCATTGGGAACAGTTAACCTGGGGTACTTGGCATCAGGCCCATTGGGAACAGTTAACCTGGGTACTTGGCATCAGGCTCATTGGGAACAGTTAACCTGGGGTACTTGGCATCAGCCCATTGGGAACAGTTAACCGGGGTACTTGGCATCAGGCACATTGGGAACAGTTGACCCGGGGTACTTGGCATAAGGCTCATTGGGAACAGTTAACCTGGGGTACTTGGCATCAGTCTCATTGGGAACAGTTGAACCGGGGTACTTGGCATCAGGCTCATTGGGAACAGTTAACCTGGGTACTTGGCATCAGGCCCATTGGGAACAGTTAACCTGGGGTACTTGGCATCAGGCTCATTGGGAACAGTTAACCCGGGGTACTTGGCATCAGGCTCATTGGGAACAGTTAACCTGGGGTACTTGGCATCAGTCCATTGGGAACAGTTAACGCGGGGTACTTGGCATCAGGCCAATTGGGAACAGTTAACCTGGGGTACTTGGCATCAGGCTCATTGGGAACAGTTAACCCGGGGTACTTGGCATCAGGCCCATTGGGAACAGTTAACCTGGGGTACTTGGCATCAGGCCATTGGAACAGTTAACCTGGGGTACTTGGCATCAGGCTCATTGGGAACAGTTAACCCGGGTACTTGGCATCAGGCTCATTGGGAACAGTTAACCGGGGTACTTGGCATCAGGCTCATTGGGAACAGTTAACCTGGGGTACTTGGCATCAGGCCAATTGGGAACAGTTAACCTGGGGTACTTGGCATCAGGCTCATTGGGAACAGTTAACCTGGGGTACTTGGCATCAGGCTCATTGGGAACAGTTAACCTGGGGTACTTGGCATCAGGCCCATTGGGAACAGTTACCCTGGGTACTTGGCGTCAGGCTCATTGGGAACAGTTAACCCGGGGTACTTGGCATCAGGCCCATTGGGAACAGTTAACCGGGGTACTTGGCATCAGGCTCATTGGGAACAGTTAACGGGGTACTTGGCATCAAGCTCATTGGGAACAGTTAACCGGGGTACTTGGCATCAGTCCATTGGGAACAGTTAACCGGGGTACTTGGCATCAGGCTCATTGGGAACAGTTAACCGGGGTACTTGGCATCAGTCATTGGGAACAGTTAACCTGGGTACTTGGCATCAGTCCATTTGGGAACAGTTAACGCGGGGTACTTGGCATCAGGCTCATTGGGAACAGTTAACCGGGGTACTTGGCATCAGGCTCATTGGGAACAGTTAACCTGGGGTACTTGGCATCAGTCTCATTGGGAACAGTTGAACCGGGGTACTTGGCATCAGGCTCATTGGGAACAGTTAACCTGGGGTACTTGGCATCAGGCTCATTGGGAACAGTTAACCCGGGGTACTTGGCATCAGGCCCATTGGGAACAGTTAACCTGGGGTACTTGGCATCAGGCTCATTGGGAACAGTTAACCTGGGTACTTGGCATCAGTCCATTGGGAACAGTTAACCTGGGGTACTTGGCATCAGTCCATTGGGAACAGTTAACCGGGGTACTTGGCATCAGTCATTGGGAACAGTTAACCAGGGTACTTGGCATCAGGCCATTGGGAACAGTTAACCTGGGGTACTTGGCATCAGGCCCATTGGGAACAGTTAACCTGGGGTACTTGGCATCAGGCTCATTGGGAACAGTTAACCTGGGGTACTTGGCATCAGGCTCATTGGGAACAGTTAACCTGGGTACTTGGCATCAGGCCATTGGGAACAGTTAACCTGGGTACTTGGCATCAGGCTCATTGGGAACAGTTAACCCGGGGTACTTGGCATCAGGCCCATTGGGAACAGTTAACCTGGGTACTTGGCATCAGGCCATTGGGAACAGTTAACCTGGGTACTTGGCATCAGGCTCATTGGGAACAGTTAACCCGGGGTACTTGGCATCAGGCCATTGGGAACAGTTAACCGGGGTACTTGGCATCAGGCTCATTGGGAACAGTTAACCTGGGTACTTGGCATCAGGCTCATTGGGAACAGTTAACCTGGGGTACTTGGCATCAGGCTCATTGGGAACAGTTAACCTGGGGTACTTGGCATCAGGCCCATTGGGAACAGTTAACCTGGGGTACTTGGCATCAGGCTCATGGGAACAGTTAACCTGGGGTACTTGGCATCAGGCTCATTGGGAACAGTTAACCGGGGTACTTGGCATCAGGCTCATTGGGAACAGTTAACCGGGGTACTTGGCATCAGGCTCATTGGGAACAGTTAACCTGGGGTACTTGGCATCAGTCCATTGGGAACAGTTAACCGGGGTACTTGGCATCAGGCTCATTGGGAACAGTTAACCTGGGGTACTTGGCATCAGACTCATTGGGAACAGTTAACCTGGGGTACTTGGCATCAGGCTCATTGGGAACAGTTAACCGGGGTACTTGGCATCAGGCTCATTGGGAACAGTTAACCTGGGGTACTTGGCATCAGGCTCATTTGGGAACAGTTAACCGGGGTACTTGGCATCAGGCCATTGGGAACAGTTAACCTGGGGTACTTGGCATCAGGCTCATTGGGAACAGTTAACCCGGGGTACTTGGCATCAGGCCCATTGGGAACAGTTAACCCTGGGTACTTGGCATCAGGCTCATTGGGAACAGTTAACCTGGGGTACTTGGCATCAGTCCATTGGGAACAGTTAACCGGGGTACTTGGCATCAGGCTCATTGGGAACAGTTAACCGGGGTACTTGGCATCAGGCTCATTGGGAACAGTTAACCTGGGGTACTTGGCATCAGGCTCATTGGGAACAGTTAACCTGGGGTACTTGGCATCAGGCTCATTGGGAACAGTTGAACCGGGGTACTTGGCATCAGGCTCATTGGGAACAGTTAACCTGGGGTACTTGGCATCAGGCTCATTGGGAACAGTTAACCTGGGTACTTGGCATCAGGCTCATTGGGAACAGTTAACCTGGGGTACTTGGCATCAGGCTCATTGGGAACAGTTAACCTGGGGTACTTGGCATCAGGCTCATTGGGAACAGTTAACCTGGGGTACTTGGCATCAGGCCCATTGGGAACAGTTAACCTGGGGTACTTGGCATCAGGCTCATTGGGAACAGTTAACTGGGTACTTGGCATCAGGCTCATTGGGAACAGTTAACCTGGGGTACTTGGCATCAGTCCATTGGGAACAGTTAACCGGGGTACTTGGCATCAGGCTCATTGGGAACAGTTAACCTGGGGTACTTGGCATCAGGCTCATTGGGAACAGTTAACCTGGGGTACTTGGCATCAGGCTCATTGGGAACAGTTAACCCGGGGTACTTGGCATCAGCTCATTGGGAACAGTTAACCCGGGGTACTTGGCATCAGGCTCATTGGGAACAGTTAACCCGGGGTACTTGGCATCAGGTCCATTGGGAACAGTTAACCGGGGTACTTGGCATCAGGCTCATTGGGAACAGTTAACCTGGGGTACTTGGCATCAGGCCATTGGGAACAGTTAACCGGGGTACTTGGCATCAGGCTCATTGGGAACAGTTAACCTGGGGTACTTGGCATCAGTCCATTGGGAACAGTTAACCGGGGTACTTGGCATCAGGCTCATTGGGAACAGTTAACCGGGGTACTTGGCATCAGGCTCATTGGGAACAGTTAACCGGGGTACTTGGCATCAGGCTCATTGGGAACAGTTAACCTGGGGTACTTGGCATCAGGCCATTGGGAACAGTTAACCTGGGGTACTTGGCATCAGTCCATTGGGAACAGTTAACCGGGGTACTTGGCATCAGGCTCATTGGGAACAGTTAACCGGGGTACTTGGCATCAGGCCCATTGGGAACAGTTAACCTGGGGTACTTGGCATCAGGCTCATTGGGAACAGTTAACCGGGGTACTTGGCATCAGGCTCATTGGGAACAGTTAACCTGGGTACTTGGCATCAGGCTCATTGGGAACAGTTAACCTGGGGTACTTGGCATCAGGCTCATTGGGAACAGTTAACCTGGGGTACTTGGCATCAGGCTCATTGGGAACAGTTAACCTGGGGTACTTGGCATCAGGCTCATTGGGAACAGTTAACCTGGGGTACTTGGCATCAGGCTCATTGGGAACAGTTAACCTGGGGTACTTGGCATCAGGCTCATTGGGAACAGTTGAACCGGGGTACTTGGCATCAGGCTCATTGGGAACAGTTAACCTGGGGTACTTGGCATCAGGCTCATTGGGAACAGTTAACCTGGGGTACTTGGCATCAGGCTCATTGGGAACAGTTAACCTGGGGTACTTGGCATCAGGCTCATTGGGAACAGTTAACCTGGGGTACTTGGCATCAGGCTCATTGGGAACAGTTAACCTGGGGTACTTGGCATCAGGCCCATTGGGAACAGTTAACCTGGGGTACTTGGCATCAGGCCCATTGGGAACAGTTAACCTGGGGTACTTGGCATCAGGCTCATTGGGAACAGTTAACCTGGGGTACTTGGCATCAGGCTCATTGGGAACAGTTAACCTGGGGTACTTGGCATCAGGCTCATTGGGAACAGTTAACCTGGGGTACTTGGCATCAGGCTCATTGGGAACAGTTAACCGGGGTACTTGGCATCAGGCTCATTGGGAACAGTTAACCTGGGTACTTGGCATCAGGCTCATTGGGAACAGTTAACCTGGGGTACTTGGCATCAGGCTCATTGGGAACAGTTAACCTGGGGTACTTGGCATCAGGCTCATTGGGAACAGTTAACCTGGGGTACTTGGCATCAGGCTCATTGGGAACAGTTAACCTGGGGTACTTGGCATCAGGCTCATTGGGAACAGTTAACCTGGGGTACTTGGCATCAGGCTCATTGGGAACAGTTGAACCGGGGTACTTGGCATCAGGCTCATTGGGAACAGTTAACCTGGGGTACTTGGCATCAGGCTCATTGGGAACAGTTAACCTGGGGTACTTGGCATCAGGCTCATTGGGAACAGTTAACCGGGGTACTTGGCATCAGGCTCATTGGGAACAGTTAACCTGGGGTACTTGGCATCAGGCCCATTGGGAACAGTTAACCTGGGGTACTTGGCATCAGGCTCATTGGGAACAGTTAACCGGGGTACTTGGCATCAGGCCATTGGGAACAGTTAACCGGGGTACTTGGCATCAGGCTCATTGGGAACAGTTAACCTGGGGTACTTGGCATCAGGCTCATTGGGAACAGTTAACCTGGGGTACTTGGCATCAGGCCATTGGGAACAGTTAACCCGGGTACTTGGCATCAGGCTCATTGGGAACAGTTAACCTGGGGTACTTGGCATCAGGCTCATTGGGAACAGTTAACCTGGGGTACTTGGCATCAGGCCATTGGGAACAGTTAACCTGGGTACTTGGCATCAGGCTCATTGGGAACAGTTAACCGGGGTACTTGGCATCAGGCTCATTGGGAACAGTTAACCTGGGGTACTTGGCATCAGGCTCATTGGGAACAGTTAACCTGGGGTACTTGGCATCAGGCTCATTGGGAACAGTTAACCTGGGGTACTTGGCATCAGGCCATTGGGAACAGTTAACCTGGGGTACTTGGCATCAGGCCATTGGGAACAGTTAACCTGGGGTACTTGGCATCAGGCTCATTGGGAACAGTTAACCTGGGGTACTTGGCATCAGGCTCATTGGGAACAGTTAACCTGGGGTACTTGGCATCAGGCTCATTGGGAACAGTTAACCTGGGGTACTTGGCATCAGGCTCATTGGGAACAGTTAACCTGGGGTACTTGGCATCAGGCTCATTGGGAACAGTTAACCTGGGGTACTTGGCATCAGGCTCATTGGGAACAGTTAACCTGGGGTACTTGGCATCAGGCTCATTGGGAACAGTTAACCTGGGGTACTTGGCATCAGGCTCATTGGGAACAGTTAACCTGGGGTACTTGGCATCAGGCTCATTGGGAACAGTTAACCTGGGGTACTTGGCATCAGGCTCATTGGGAACAGTTAACCTGGGGTACTTGGCATCAGGCTCATTGGGAACAGTTAACCTGGGGTACTTGGCATCAGGCTCATTGGGAACAGTTAACCTGGGGTACTTGGCATCAGGCTCATTGGGAACAGTTAACCTGGGGTACTTGGCATCAGGCTCATTGGGAACAGTTAACCTGGGGTACTTGGCATCAGGCTCATTGGGAACAGTTAACCTGGGGTACTTGGCATCAGGCTCATTGGGAACAGTTAACCTGGGGTACTTGGCATCAGGCTCATTGGGAACAGTTAACCTGGGGTACTTGGCATCAGGCTCATTGGGAACAGTTAACCTGGGGTACTTGGCATCAGGCTCATTGGGAACAGTTAACCTGGGGTACTTGGCATCAGGCTCATTGGGAACAGTTAACCTGGGGTACTTGGCATCA
Source organism: Oncorhynchus kisutch (assembly GCF_002021735.2). Classification (NCBI taxonomy): domain Eukaryota; kingdom Metazoa; phylum Chordata; class Actinopteri; order Salmoniformes; family Salmonidae; genus Oncorhynchus; species Oncorhynchus kisutch. The sequence continues at coordinate 45,747,999 of NC_034199.2, forward strand.
GGCTCATTGGGAACAGTTAACCTGGGGTACTTGGCATCAGGCCCATTGGGAACAGTTAACCTGGGGTACTTGGCATCAGGCTCATTGGGAACAGTTAACCTGGGGTACTTGGCATCAGGCTCATTGGGAACAGTTAACCTGGGGTACTTGGCATCAGGCTCATTGGGAACAGTTAACCTGGGGTACTTGGCATCAGGCTCATTGGGAACAGTTAACCTGGGGTACTTGGCATCAGGCTCATTGGGAACAGTTAACCTGGGGTACTTGGCATCAGGCTCATTGGGAACAGTTAACCTGGGGTACTTGGCATCAGGCTCATTGGGAACAGTTAACCTGGGGTACTTGGCATCAGGCTCATTGGGAACAGTTAACCTGGGGTACTTGGCATCAGGCTCATTGGGAACAGTTAACCTGGGGTACTTGGCATCAGGCTCATTGGGAACAGTTAACCTGGGGTACTTGGCATCAGGCTCATTGGGAACAGTTAACCTGGGGTACTTGGCATCAGGCTCATTGGGAACAGTTAACCTGGGGTACTTGGCATCAGGCTCATTGGGAACAGTTAACCTGGGGTACTTGGCATCAGGCTCATTGGGAACAGTTAACCTGGGGTACTTGGCATCAGGCCCATTGGGAACAGTTAACCTGGGGTACTTGGCATCAGGCTCATTGGGAACAGTTAACCTGGGGTACTTGGCATCAGGCTCATTGGGAACAGTTAACCTGGGGTACTTGGCATCAGGCTCATTGGGAACAGTTAACCTGGGGTACTTGGCATCAGGCTCATTGGGAACAGTTAACCTGGGGTACTTGGCATCAGGCTCATTGGGAACAGTTAACCTGGGGTACTTGGCATCAGGCTCATTGGGAACAGTTAACCTGGGGTACTTGGCATCAGGCTCATTGGGAACAGTTAACCTGGGGTACTTGGCATCAGGCTCATTGGGAACAGTTAACCTGGGGTACTTGGCATCAGGCCATTGGGAACAGTTAACCTGGGGTACTTGGCATCAGGCCATTGGGAACAGTTAACCTGGGGTACTTGGCATCAGGCTCATTGGGAACAGTTAACCGGGGTACTTGGCATCAGGCTCATTGGGAACAGTTAACCTGGGGTACTTGGCATCAGGCTCATTGGGAACAGTTAACCTGGGGTACTTGGCATCAGGCTCATTGGGAACAGTTAACCTGGGGTACTTGGCATCAGGCTCATTGGGAACAGTTAACCTGGGGTACTTGGCATCAGGCTCATTGGGAACAGTTAACCTGGGGTACTTGGCATCAGGCCATTGGGAACAGTTAACCTGGGGTACTTGGCATCAGGCTCATTGGGAACAGTTAACCGGGGTACTTGGCATCAGGCCATTGGGAACAGTTAACCTGGGGTACTTGGCATCAGGCTCATTGGGAACAGTTAACCTGGGGTACTTGGCATCAGGCTCATTGGGAACAGTTAACCTGGGGTACTTGGCATCAGGCTCATTGGGAACAGTTAACCTGGGGTACTTGGCATCAGGCCCATTGGGAACAGTTAACCTGGGGTACTTGGCATCAGGCTCATTGGGAACAGTTAACCCGGGGTACTTGGCATCAGGCTCATTGGGAACAGTTAACCTGGGGTACTTGGCATCAGGCTCATTGGGAACAGTTAACCTGGGGTACTTGGCATCAGGCCATTGGGAACAGTTAACCTGGGGTACTTGGCATCAGGCTCATTGGGAACAGTTAACCTGGGGTACTTGGCATCAGGCTCATTGGGAACAGTTAACCTGGGGTACTTGGCATCAGGCCATTGGGAACAGTTAACCTGGGGTACTTGGCATCAGGCTCATTGGGAACAGTTAACCTGGGGTACTTGGCATCAGGCTCATTGGGAACAGTTAACCTGGGGTACTTGGCATCAGGCTCATTGGGAACAGTTAACCTGGGGTACTTGGCATCAGGCTCATTGGGAACAGTTAACCTGGGGTACTTGGCATCAGGCTCATTGGGAACAGTTAACCTGGGGTACTTGGCATCAGGCTCATTGGGAACAGTTAACCTGGGGTACTTGGCATCAGGCTCATTGGGAACAGTTAACCTGGGGTACTTGGCATCAGGCTCATTGGGAACAGTTAACCTGGGGTACTTGGCATCAGGCTCATTGGGAACAGTTAACCTGGGGTACTTGGCATCAGGCCATTGGGAACAGTTAACCTGGGGTACTTGGCATCAGGCCATTGGGAACAGTTAACCTGGGGTACTTGGCATCAGGCTCATTGGGAACAGTTAACCTGGGGTACTTGGCATCAGGCCATTGGGAACAGTTAACCTGGGGTACTTGGCATCAGGCTCATTGGGAACAGTTAACCTGGGGTACTTGGCATCAGGCTCATTGGGAACAGTTAACCGGGGTACTTGGCATCAGGCTCATTGGGAACAGTTAACCTGGGGTACTTGGCATCAGGCCATTGGGAACAGTTAACCTGGGGTACTTGGCATCAGGCCATTGGGAACAGTTAACCTGGGGTACTTGGCATCAGGCTCATTGGGAACAGTTAACCTGGGGTACTTGGCATCAGGCCATTGGGAACAGTTAACCTGGGGTACTTGGCATCAGGCTCATTGGGAACAGTTAACCTGGGGTACTTGGCATCAGGCTCATTGGGAACAGTTAACCTGGGGTACTTGGCATCAGGCTCATTGGGAACAGTTAACCTGGGGTACTTGGCATCAGGCTCATTGGGAACAGTTAACCTGGGGTACTTGGCATCAGGCTCATTGGGAACAGTTAACCTGGGGTACTTGGCATCAGGCTCATTGGGAACAGTTAACCCGGGGTACTTGGCATCAGGCTCATTGGGAACAGTTAACCTGGGGTACTTGGCATCAGGCTCATTGGGAACAGTTAACCTGGGGTACTTGGCATCAGGCTCATTGGGAACAGTTAACCTGGGGTACTTGGCATCAGGCTCATTGGGAACAGTTAACCTGGGGTACTTGGCATCAGGCTCATTGGGAACAGTTAACCTGGGGTACTTGGCATCAGGCTCATTGGGAACAGTTAACCTGGGGTACTTGGCATCAGGCTCATTGGGAACAGTTAACCTGGGGTACTTGGCATCAGGCTCATTGGGAACAGTTAACCGGGGTACTTGGCATCAGGCTCATTGGGAACAGTTAACCTGGGGTACTTGGCATCAGGCCATTGGGAACAGTTAACCTGGGGTACTTGGCATCAGGCCATTGGGAACAGTTAACCTGGGGTACTTGGCATCAGGCTCATTGGGAACAGTTAACCTGGGGTACTTGGCATCAGGCCATTGGGAACAGTTAACCTGGGGTACTTGGCATCAGGCTCATTGGGAACAGTTAACCTGGGGTACTTGGCATCAGGCTCATTGGGAACAGTTAACCTGGGGTACTTGGCATCAGGCTCATTGGGAACAGTTAACCTGGGGTACTTGGCATCAGGCTCATTGGGAACAGTTAACCTGGGGTACTTGGCATCAGGCTCATTGGGAACAGTTAACCTGGGGTACTTGGCATCAGGCTCATTGGGAACAGTTAACCTGGGGTACTTGGCATCAGGCTCATTGGGAACAGTTAACCTGGGGTACTTGGCATCAGGCTCATTGGGAACAGTTAACCTGGGGTACTTGGCATCAGGCTCATTGGGAACAGTTAACCTGGGGTACTTGGCATCAGGCTCATTGGGAACAGTTAACCTGGGGTACTTGGCATCAGGCTCATTGGGAACAGTTAACCTGGGGTACTTGGCATCAGGCTCATTGGGAACAGTTAACCTGGGGTACTTGGCATCAGGCTCATTGGGAACAGTTAACCTGGGGTACTTGGCATCAGGCTCATTGGGAACAGTTAACCTGGGGTACTTGGCATCAGGCTCATTGGGAACAGTTAACCTGGGGTACTTGGCATCAGGCTCATTGGGAACAGTTAACCTGGGGTACTTGGCATCAGGCTCATTGGGAACAGTTAACCTGGGGTACTTGGCATCAGGCTCATTGGGAACAGTTAACCTGGGGTACTTGGCATCAGGCTCATTGGGAACAGTTAACCTGGGGTACTTGGCATCAGGCTCATTGGGAACAGTTAACCTGGGGTACTTGGCATCAGGCTCATTGGGAACAGTTAACCTGGGGTACTTGGCATCAGGCCATTGGGAACAGTTAACCTGGGGTACTTGGCATCAGGCTCATTGGGAACAGTTAACCTGGGGTACTTGGCATCAGGCTCATTGGGAACAGTTAACCCGGGGTACTTGGCATCAGGCTCATTGGGAACAGTTAACCTGGGGTACTTGGCATCAGGCTCATTGGGAACAGTTAACCTGGGGTACTTGGCATCAGTCCATTTGGGAACAGTTAACCTGGGGTACTTGGCATCAGGCTCATTGGGAACAGTTAACCTGGGGTACTTGGCATCAGGCTCATTGGGAACAGTTAACCTGGGGTACTTGGCATCAGGCTCATTGGGAACAGTTAACCTGGGGTACTTGGCATCAGGCTCATTGGGAACAGTTAACCTGGGGTACTTGGCATCAGGCTCATTGGGAACAGTTAACCTGGGGTACTTGGCATCAGGCTCATTGGGAACAGTTAACCTGGGGTACTTGGCATCAGGCTCATTGGGAACAGTTAACCTGGGGTACTTGGCATCAGGCTCATTGGGAACAGTTAACCTGGGGTACTTGGCATCAGGCTCATTGGGAACAGTTAACCTGGGGTACTTGGCATCAGGCTCATTGGGAACAGTTAACCTGGGGTACTTGGCATCAGGCTCATTGGGAACAGTTAACCTGGGGTACTTGGCATCAGGCTCATTGGGAACAGTTAACCTGGGGTACTTGGCATCAGGCTCATTGGGAACAGTTAACCTGGGGTACTTGGCATCAGGCCCATTGGGAACAGTTAACCTGGGGTACTTGGCATCAGGCTCATTGGGAACAGTTAACCTGGGGTACTTGGCATCAGGCTCATTGGGAACAGTTAACCTGGGGTACTTGGCATCAGGCCATTGGGAACAGTTAACCTGGGGTACTTGGCATCAGGCTCATTGGGAACAGTTAACCTGGGGTACTTGGCATCAGGCTCATTGGGAACAGTTAACCTGGGGTACTTGGCATCAGGCTCATTGGGAACAGTTAACCTGGGGTACTTGGCATCAGGCTCATTGGGAACAGTTAACCTGGGGTACTTGGCATCAGGCTCATTGGGAACAGTTAACCTGGGGTACTTGGCATCAGGCTCATTGGGAACAGTTAACCTGGGGTACTTGGCATCAGGCCCATTGGGAACAGTTAACCTGGGGTACTTGGCATCAGGCTCATTGGGAACAGTTAACCTGGGGTACTTGGCATCAGGCTCATTGGGAACAGTTAACCTGGGGTACTTGGCATCAGGCCCATTGGGAACAGTTAACCTGGGGTACTTGGCATCAGGCCCATTGGGAACAGTTAACCTGGGGTACTTGGCATCAGGCTCATTGGGAACAGTTAACCCGGGGTACTTGGCATCAGGCTCATTGGGAACAGTTAACCTGGGTACTTGGCATCAGGTCCATTGGGAACAGTTAACCTGGGGTACTTGGCATCAGGCCATTGGGAACAGTTAACCTGGGGTACTTGGCATCAGGCTCATTGGGAACAGTTGAACCGGGGTACTTGTCATCAGGCCCATTGGGAACAGTTAACCTGGGGTACTTGGCTTCAGGCTCATTGGGAACAGTTAACCTGGGGTACTTGGCATCAGGCTCATTGGGAACAGTTAACCGGGGTACTTGGCATCAGGCTCATTGGGAACAGTTAACCTGGGGTACTTGGCATCAGGCCATTGGGAACAGTTAACCTGGGGTACTTGGCATCAGGCCATTGGGAACAGTTAACCTGGGGTACTTGGCATCAGGCTCATTGGGAACAGTTGAACCGGGGTACTTGGCATCAGGCCATTTGGGAACAGTTAACCTGGGGTACTTGGCATCAGTCAATTTGGGAACAGTTAACCTGGGGTACTTGGCATCAGGCTCATTGGGAACAGTTAACCTGGGGTACTTGGCATCAGGCTCATTGGGAACAGTTAACCTGGGGTACTTGGCATCAGGCCCATTGGGAACAGTTAACCTGGGGTACTTGGCATCAGGCTCATTGGGAACAGTTAACCTGGGGTACTTGGCATCAGGCTCATTGGGAACAGTTAACCCGGGGTACTTGGCATCAGGCTCATTGGGAACAGTTAACCTGGGGTACTTGGCATCAGGCTCATTGGGAACAGTTAACCTGGGGTACTTGGCATCAGGCCCATTGGGAACAGTTAACCTGGGGTACTTGGCATCAGGCTCATTGGGAACAGTTAACCTGGGGTACTTGGCATCAGGCTCATTGGGAACAGTTAACCTGGGGTACTTGGCATCAGGCCCATTGGGAACAGTTAACCTGGGGTACTTGGCATCAGGCTCATTGGGAACAGTTAACCTGGGGTACTTGGCATCAGGCTCATTGGGAACAGTTAACCTGGGGTACTTGGCATCAGGCTCATTGGGAACAGTTAACCTGGGGTACTTGGCATCAGTCCATTGGGAACAGTTAACCTGGGGTACTTGGCATTAGTCCATTGGGAACAGTTAACCTGGGGTACTTGGCATCAGGCTCATTGGGAACAGTTAACCTGGGGTACTTGGCATCAGTCCATTGGGAACAGTTAACCTGGGGTACTTGGCATCAGGCTCATTGGGAACAGTTAACCTGGGGTACTTGGCATCAGGCTCATTGGGAACAGTTAACCTGGGGTACTTGGCATCAGGCTCATTGGGAACAGTTAACCTGGGGTACTTGGCATCAGGCCATTGGGAACAGTTAACCTGGGGTACTTGGCATCAGGCTCATTGGGAACAGTTAACCTGGGGTACTTGGCATCAGGCTCATTGGGAACAGTTAACCTGGGGTACTTGGCATCAGTCCATTGGGAACAGTTAACCTGGGGTACTTGGCATCAGGCTCATTGGGAACAGTTAACCTGGGGTACTTGGCATCAGGCCCATTGGGAACAGTTAACCTGGGGTACTTGGCATCAGGCCATTGGGAACAGTTAACCTGGGGTACTTGGCATCAGGCCATTGGGAACAGTTAACCTGGGGTACTTGGCATCAGGCTCATTGGGAACAGTTGAACCGGGGTACTTGGCATCAGGCTCATTGGGAACAGTTAACCCGGGGTACTTGGCATCAGGCTCATTGGGAACAGTTAACCTGGGGTACTTGGCATCAGCCATTGGGAACAGTTAACCTGGGGTACTTGGCATCAGGCCATTGGGAACAGTTAACCTGGGGTACTTGGCATCAGGCTCATTGGGAACAGTTAACCTGGGGTACTTGGCATCAGGCTCATTGGGAACAGTTAACCTGGGGTACTTGGCATCAGGCTCATTGGGAACAGTTAACCTGGGGTACTTGGCATCAGGCTCATTGGGAACAGTTAACCTGGGGTACTTGGCATCAGGCTCATTGGGAACAGTTAACCTGGGGTACTTGGCATCAGGCTCATTGGGAACAGTTAACCTGGGGTACTTGGCATCAGGCTCATTGGGAACAGTTAACCTGGGGTACTTGGCATCAGGCTCATTGGGAACAGTTAACCTGGGGTACTTGGCATCAGGCTCATTGGGAACAGTTAACCTGGGGTACTTGGCATCAGGCTCATTGGGAACAGTTAACCTGGGGTACTTGGCATCAGGCTCATTGGGAACAGTTAACCTGGGGTACTTGGCATCAGGCTCATTGGGAACAGTTAACCTGGGGTACTTGGCATCAGGCTCATTGGGAACAGTTAACCTGGGGTACTTGGCATCAGGCCCATTGGGAACAGTTAACCTGGGGTACTTGGCATCAGGCCATTGGGAACAGTTAACCTGGGGTACTTGGCATCAGGCTCATTGGGAACAGTTAACCCGGGGTACTTGGCATCAGGCTCATTGGGAACAGTTAACCTGGGGTACTTGGCATCAGGCCATTGGGAACAGTTAACCTGGGGTACTTGGCATCAGGCCATTGGGAACAGTTAACCTGGGGTACTTGGCATCAGGCTCATTGGGAACAGTTAACCGGGGTACTTGGCATCAGGCCATTGGGAACAGTTAACCTGGGGTACTTGGCATCAGGCTCATTGGGAACAGTTAACCTGGGGTACTTGGCATCAGGCTCATTGGGAACAGTTAACCTGGGGTACTTGGCATCAGGCTCATTGGGAACAGTTAACCTGGGGTACTTGGCATCAGGCCATTGGGAACAGTTAACCTGGGGTACTTGGCATCAGCTCATTGGGAACAGTTAACCTGGGGTACTTGGCATCAGGCTCATTGGGAACAGTTAACCTGGGGTACTTGGCATCAGGCCATTGGGAACAGTTAACCTGGGGTACTTGGCATCAGGCCATTGGGAACAGTTAACCTGGGGTACTTGGCATCAGGCTCATTGGGAACAGTTAACCTGGGGTACTTGGCATCAGGCTCATTGGGAACAGTTAACCTGGGGTACTTGGCATCAGGCTCATTGGGAACAGTTAACCTGGGGTACTTGGCATCAGGCTCATTGGGAACAGTTAACCTGGGGTACTTGGCATCAGGCTCATTGGGAACAGTTAACCTGGGGTACTTGGCATCAGGCTCATTGGGAACAGTTAACCTGGGGTACTTGGCATCAGGCTCATTGGGAACAGTTAACCTGGGGTACTTGGCATCAGGCTCATTGGGAACAGTTAACCTGGGGTACTTGGCATCAGGCTCATTGGGAACAGTTAACCTGGGGTACTTGGCATCAGGCTCATTGGGAACAGTTAACCTGGGGTACTTGGCATCAGGCCATTGGGAACAGTTAACCTGGGGTACTTGGCATCAGGCTCATTGGGAACAGTTAACCTGGGGTACTTGGCATCAGGCTCATTGGGAACAGTTAACCTGGGGTACTTGGCATCAGGCTCATTGGGAACAGTTAACCTGGGGTACTTGGCATCAGGCCATTGGGAACAGTTAACCTGGGGTACTTGGCATCAGGCTCATTGGGAACAGTTAACCTGGGGTACTTGGCATCAGGCTCATTGGGAACAGTTAACCTGGGGTACTTGGCATCAGGCTCATTGGGAACAGTTAACCTGGGGTACTTGGCATCAGGCTCATTGGGAACAGTTAACCTGGGGTACTTGGCATCAGGCTCATTGGGAACAGTTAACCTGGGGTACTTGGCATCAGGCCATTGGGAACAGTTAACCTGGGGTACTTGGCATCAGGCTCATTGGGAACAGTTAACCTGGGGTACTTGGCATCAGGCTCATTGGGAACAGTTAACCTGGGGTACTTGGCATCAGGCCATTGGGAACAGTTAACCTGGGGTACTTGGCATCAGGCTCATTGGGAACAGTTAACCTGGGGTACTTGGCATCAGGCTCATTGGGAACAGTTAACCTGGGGTACTTGGCATCAGGCTCATTGGGAACAGTTAACCTGGGGTACTTGGCATCAGGCCATTGGGAACAGTTAACCTGGGGTACTTGGCATCAGGCTCATTGGGAACAGTTAACCTGGGGTACTTGGCATCAGGCTCATTGGGAACAGTTAACCTGGGGTACTTGGCATCAGGCTCATTGGGAACAGTTAACCTGGGGTACTTGGCATCAGGCTCATTGGGAACAGTTAACCTGGGGTACTTGGCATCAGGCTCATTGGGAACAGTTAACCTGGGGTACTTGGCATCAGGCTCATTGGGAACAGTTAACCTGGGGTACTTGGCATCAGGTCATTGGGAACAGTTAACCTGGGGTACTTGGCATCAGGCTCATTGGGAACAGTTAACCTGGGGTACTTGGCATCAGGCTCATTGGGAACAGTTAACCTGGGGTACTTGGCATCAGGCTCATTGGGAACAGTTAACCTGGGGTACTTGGCATCAGGCTCATTGGGAACAGTTAACCTGGGGTACTTGGCATCAGGCTCATTGGGAACAGTTAACCTGGGGTACTTGGCATCAGGCTCATTGGGAACAGTTAACCTGGGGTACTTGGCATCAGGCTCATTGGGAACAGTTAACCTGGGGTACTTGGCATCAGGCTCATTGGGAACAGTTAACCTGGGGTACTTGGCATCAGGCTCATTGGGAACAGTTAACCTGGGGTACTTGGCATCAGGCTCATTGGGAACAGTTAACCTGGGGTACTTGGCATCAGGCTCATTGGGAACAGTTAACCTGGGGTACTTGGCATCAGGCTCATTGGGAACAGTTAACCTGGGGTACTTGGCATCAGGCTCATTGGGAACAGTTAACCTGGGGTACTTGGCATCAGGCTCATTGGGAACAGTTAACCTGGGGTACTTGGCATCAGGCTCATTGGGAACAGTTAACCTGGGGTACTTGGCATCAGGCCATTGGGAACAGTTAACCTGGGGTACTTGGCATCAGGCTCATTGGGAACAGTTAACCTGGGGTACTTGGCATCAGGCTCATTGGGAACAGTTAACCTGGGGTACTTGGCATCAGGCCATTGGGAACAGTTAACCTGGGGTACTTGGCATCAGGCTCATTGGGAACAGTTAACCTGGGGTACTTGGCATCAGGCTCATTGGGAACAGTTAACCTGGGGTACTTGGCATCAGGCTCATTGGGAACAGTTAACCTGGGGTACTTGGCATCAGGCTCATTGGGAACAGTTAACCTGGGGTACTTGGCATCAGGCTCATTGGGAACAGTTAACCTGGGGTACTTGGCATCAGGCTCATTGGGAACAGTTAACCTGGGGTACTTGGCATCAGGCTCATTGGGAACAGTTAACCTGGGGTACTTGGCATCAGGCTCATTGGGAACAGTTAACCTGGGGTACTTGGCATCAGGCTCATTGGGAACAGTTAACCTGGGGTACTTGGCATCAGGCTCATTGGGAACAGTTAACCTGGGGTACTTGGCATCAGGCTCATTGGGAACAGTTAACCTGGGGTACTTGGCATCAGGCTCATTGGGAACAGTTAACCTGGGGTACTTGGCATCAGGCTCATTGGGAACAGTTAACCTGGGGTACTTGGCATCAGGCTCATTGGGAACAGTTAACCTGGGGTACTTGGCATCAGGCTCATTGGGAACAGTTAACCTGGGGTACTTGGCATCAGGCTCATTGGGAACAGTTAACCTGGGGTACTTGGCATCAGGCTCATTGGGAACAGTTAACCTGGGGTACTTGGCATCAGGCTCATTGGGAACAGTTAACCTGGGGTACTTGGCATCAGGCTCATTGGGAACAGTTAACCTGGGGTACTTGGCATCAGGCTCATTGGGAACAGTTAACCTGGGGTACTTGGCATCAGGCTCATTGGGAACAGTTAACCTGGGGTACTTGGCATCAGGCTCATTGGGAACAGTTAACCTGGGGTACTTGGCATCAGGCCATTTGGGAACAGTTAACCTGGGGTACTTGGCATCAGGCTCATTGGGAACAGTTAACCTGGGGTACTTGGCATCAGGCTCATTGGGAACAGTTAACCTGGGGTACTTGGCATCAGGCTCATTGGGAACAGTTAACCTGGGGTACTTGGCATCAGGCTCATTGGGAACAGTTAACCTGGGGTACTTGGCATCAGGCTCATTGGGAACAGTTAACCTGGGGTACTTGGCATCAGGCCATTGGGAACAGTTAACCTGGGGTACTTGGCATCAGGCTCATTGGGAACAGTTAACCTGGGGTACTTGGCATCAGGCTCATTGGGAACAGTTAACCTGGGGTACTTGGCATCAGGCTCATTGGGAACAGTTAACCTGGGGTACTTGGCATCAGGCTCATTGGGAACAGTTAACCTGGGGTACTTGGCATCAGGCTCATTGGGAACAGTTAACCTGGGGTACTTGGCATCAGGCTCATTGGGAACAGTTAACCTGGGGTACTTGGCATCAGGCTCATTGGGAACAGTTAACCTGGGGTACTTGGCATCAGGCTCATTGGGAACAGTTAACCTGGGGTACTTGGCATCAGGCTCATTGGGAACAGTTAACCTGGGGTACTTGGCATCAGGCTCATTGGGAACAGTTAACCTGGGGTACTTGGCATCAGGCTCATTGGGAACAGTTAACCTGGGGTACTTGGCATCAGGCTCATTGGGAACAGTTAACCTGGGGTACTTGGCATCAGGCTCATTGGGAACAGTTAACCTGGGGTACTTGGCATCAGGCTCATTGGGAACAGTTAACCTGGGGTACTTGGCATCAGGCTCATTGGGAACAGTTAACCTGGGGTACTTGGCATCAGGCTCATTGGGAACAGTTAACCTGGGGTACTTGGCATCAGGCTCATTGGGAACAGTTAACCTGGGGTACTTGGCATCAGGCTCATTGGGAACAGTTAACCTGGGGTACTTGGCATCAGGCTCATTGGGAACAGTTAACCTGGGGTACTTGGCATCAGGCTCATTGGGAACAGTTAACCTGGGGTACTTGGCATCAGGCTCATTGGGAACAGTTAACCTGGGGTACTTGGCATCAGGCTCATTGGGAACAGTTAACCTGGGGTACTTGGCATCAGGCTCATTGGGAACAGTTAACCTGGGGTACTTGGCATCAGGCTCATTGGGAACAGTTAACCTGGGTACTTGGCATCAGGCCCATTGGGAACAGTTAACCTGGGGTACTTGGCATCAGGCTCATTGGGAACAGTTAACCTGGGGTACTTGGCATCAGGCTCATTGGGAACAGTTAACCTGGGGTACTTGGCATCAGGCCATTGGGAACAGTTAACCTGGGGTACTTGGCATCAGGCTCATTGGGAACAGTTAACCTGGGGTACTTGGCATCAGGCTCATTGGGAACAGTTAACCTGGGGTACTTGGCATCAGGCCATTGGGAACAGTTAACCTGGGGTACTTGGCATCAGGCTCATTGGGAACAGTTAACCTGGGGTACTTGGCATCAGGCTCATTGGGAACAGTTAACCTGGGGTACTTGGCATCAGGCTCATTGGGAACAGTTAACCTGGGGTACTTGGCATCAGGCCATTGGGAACAGTTAACCTGGGGTACTTGGCATCAGGCCATTGGGAACAGTTAACCTGGGGTACTTGGCATCAGGCTCATTGGGAACAGTTAACCTGGGGTACTTGGCATCAGGCCATTGGGAACAGTTAACCTGGGGTACTTGGCATCAGGCCATTGGGAACAGTTAACCTGGGGTACTTGGCATCAGGCTCATTGGGAACAGTTAACCTGGGGTACTTGGCATCAGGCTCATTGGGAACAGTTAACCTGGGGTACTTGGCATCAGGCCATTGGGAACAGTTAACCTGGGGTACTTGGCATCAGGCTCATTGGGAACAGTTAACCTGGGGTACTTGGCATCAGGCTCATTGGGAACAGTTAACCTGGGGTACTTGGCATCAGGCTCATTGGGAACAGTTAACCTGGGGTACTTGGCATCAGGCTCATTGGGAACAGTTAACCTGGGGTACTTGGCATCAGGCCATTGGGAACAGTTAACCTGGGGTACTTGGCATCAGGCTCATTGGGAACAGTTAACCTGGGGTACTTGGCATCAGGCTCATTGGGAACAGTTAACCTGGGGTACTTGGCATCAGGCTCATTGGGAACAGTTAACCTGGGGTACTTGGCATCAGGCTCATTGGGAACAGTTAACCTGGGGTACTTGGCATCAGGCTCATTGGGAACAGTTAACCTGGGGTACTTGGCATCAGGCTCATTGGGAACAGTTAACCTGGGGTACTTGGCATCAGGCCATTGGGAACAGTTAACCTGGGGTACTTGGCATCAGGCCATTGGGAACAGTTAACCTGGGGTACTTGGCATCAGGCTCATTGGGAACAGTTAACCTGGGGTACTTGGCATCAGGCTCATTGGGAACAGTTAACCTGGGGTACTTGGCATCAGGCTCATTGGGAACAGTTAACCTGGGGTACTTGGCATCAGGCTCATTGGGAACAGTTAACCTGGGGTACTTGGCATCAGGCTCATTGGGAACAGTTAACCTGGGGTACTTGGCATCAGGCTCATTGGGAACAGTTAACCTGGGGTACTTGGCATCAGGCTCATTGGGAACAGTTAACCTGGGGTACTTGGCATCAGGCTCATTGGGAACAGTTAACCTGGGGTACTTGGCATCAGGCCATTGGGAACAGTTAACCTGGGGTACTTGGCATCAGGCTCATTGGGAACAGTTGAACCGGGGTACTTGGCATCAGGCTCATTGGGAACAGTTAACCTGGGGTACTTGGCATCAGGCTCATTGGGAACAGTTAACCTGGGGTACTTGGCATCAGGCCATTGGGAACAGTTAACCTGGGGTACTTGGCATCAGGCCATTGGGAACAGTTAACCTGGGGTACTTGGCATCAGGCTCATTGGGAACAGTTAACCTGGGGTACTTGGCATCAGGCTCATTGGGAACAGTTAACCTGGGGTACTTGGCATCAGGCTCATTGGGAACAGTTAACCTGGGGTACTTGGCATCAGGCTCATTGGGAACAGTTAACCTGGGGTACTTGGCATCAGGCTCATTGGGAACAGTTAACCTGGGGTACTTGGCATCAGGCTCATTGGGAACAGTTAACCTGGGGTACTTGGCATCAGGCTCATTGGGAACAGTTAACCTGGGGTACTTGGCATCAGGCTCATTGGGAACAGTTAACCTGGGGTACTTGGCATCAGGCTCATTGGGAACAGTTAACCTGGGGTACTTGGCATCAGGCTCATTGGGAACAGTTAACCTGGGGTACTTGGCATCAGGCTCATTGGGAACAGTTAACCTGGGGTACTTGGCATCAGGCTCATTGGGAACAGTTAACCTGGGGTACTTGGCATCAGGCTCATTGGGAACAGTTAACCTGGGGTACTTGGCATCAGGCTCATTGGGAACAGTTAACCTGGGGTACTTGGCATCAGGCTCATTGGGAACAGTTAACCTGGGGTACTTGGCATCAGGCTCATTGGGAACAGTTAACCTGGGGTACTTGGCATCAGTCATTGGGAACAGTTAACCTGGGGTACTTGGCATCAGGCCATTGGGAACAGTTAACCTGGGGTACTTGGCATCAGGCTCATTGGGAACAGTTAACCGGGGTACTTGGCATCAGGCTCATTGGGAACAGTTAACCTGGGGTACTTGGCATCAGGCTCATTGGGAACAGTTAACCTGGGGTACTTGGCATCAGGCTCATTGGGAACAGTTAACCTGGGGTACTTGGCATCAGGCCATTGGGAACAGTTAACCTGGGGTACTTGGCATCAGGCTCATTGGGAACAGTTAACCTGGGGTACTTGGCATCAGGCCATTGGGAACAGTTAACCTGGGGTACTTGGCATCAGGCTCATTGGGAACAGTTAACCTGGGGTACTTGGCATCAGGCTCATTGGGAACAGTTAACCTGGGGTACTTGGCATCAGGCTCATTGGGAACAGTTAACCTGGGGTACTTGGCATCAGGCTCATTGGGAACAGTTAACCTGGGGTACTTGGCATCAGGCTCATTGGGAACAGTTAACCTGGGGTACTTGGCATCAGGCTCATTGGGAACAGTTGAACCGGGGTACTTGGCATCAGGCCATTTGGGAACAGTTAACCTGGGGTACTTGGCCATCCAGGCCCAATTGGGAACAGTTAAACCTGGGGTACTTGGCATCAGGGCCCATTGGGGAACAAGTTACCCCCCCCCCCCATGGGGTAACTTGGCATCAGGCCTCATTGGGGAAAGTAACCGGGGTACTTGGCATCAGGCCCATTGGGAACATTTAACCTGGGGGTAACTTGGCATCAGGGCTCAATTGGGAAACAGTTAACCTGTGGTACCTTGGCATCAGGTCCAATTGGGAACAGTTAACCTGGGGTAAGCTTGGCAATCAGGCTCATTGGGAAACAGGTTAACCTGGGGTACTTGGCATCAAGGCACATTGGGAAACAGTTAACCTGGGGGTACTTGGCAGTCAGGGCCCATTGGGAAACAGTTAACCTGTGGTACTTGGCATCAGGCTCATTGGGAACAGTTAACCTGGGGTACTTGGCATCAGGCTCATTGGGAACAGTTTAACCTGGGGTATGGCATCAGGCTCATTTGGGAACAGTTAACCTGGGGTACTTGGCATCAGGCCCCATTGGGAACAGTTAACCTGGGGTACTTGGCATCAGGCTCATTGGGAACAGTTAACCTGGGGTACTTGGCATCAGGCTCATTGGGAACAGTTAACCTGGGTACTTGGCATCAGGCTCATTGGGAACAGTTAACCTGGGGTACTTGGCATCAAGGCTCATTGGGAACAGTTAAACCTGTGGTACCTTGGCATCAGGCCTCCATTGGGAAACAGTTAACCCTGGGGTACTTGGGGCATCAGGCCCCTTGGGGAACAGTTAACCTGGGGTATTGGCATCAGGCTCATTGGGAACAGTTAACTTGGTATTGGCATAGGCCCAATTTGGGAACAATTAACCTTGGTACTTGCATACAGGCCCAATGGGAACAGTTAACCCGGGGTACTTGGCATCAGGCTCATTGGGAAGAGTTGACCCGTGGGACTTGGCATCAAGGCTCTTTGGGAACAGTTAACCTTTGGGTACGCTTGGCTATCAGTCCATTTGGGGAACAGTTAACCTGGGGTACTGGCATCAGGCCATTGGGAACAGTTAACACTGGGGTATTGGCATCAGGCTCATTGGGGAACAGTTGAACCGGGGTACTTTCATCAGGCCCATTGGGAATAGTTAACCGTGGGGTACTTGGGCTTCATGCTCATTGGGAACAGTTAAACCTGGGGTAACTTTGGCATCAAGGCTCATTGGGACAGTTAACCGGGGTACTTGGCATCAGGCTCATTGGGAACAGTTATCTTGGGGTACTTGGCATCAGTCCATTTGGGAACAGTTAACCTGGGGTACTTGGCATCAGTCCAATTGGGAACAGTTAACCTGGGGTACTTGGCATCAGGCTCATTGGGAACAGTTGAACCGGGGTACTTGGCATCAGGCCATTGGGAACAGTTAACCTGGGGTACTTGGCATCAGGCCCATTGGGAACAGTTAACTTGGGTACTTGGCATCAGGCTCATTGGGAACAGTTAACCTGGGGAACTTGGATACAGGCTCATTGGGAACAGTTAACCTGGGGTACTTGGCATCAGTCAATTTGGGAACAGTTAACCTGGGGTACTTGGCATCAGGCTCATTGGGAACATTTAACCTGGGGTACTTGGCATCAGGCTCATTGGGAACAGTTAACCTGGGGTACTTGGCATCAGGCTCATTGGGAACAGTTAACCTGGGGTAGTTGGCATCATGCTCATTGGGAACAGTTAACCTGGGGTACTTGGCATCAGGCCCATTGGGAACAGTTAAACTTGGGTACTTGGCATCAGGCCCAATGGGAACAGTTACCCCGGGGTACTTGGCATCAGGCTCATTGGGAACAGTTAACCCGGGGGACTTGGCATCAGGCTCTTTGGGAACAGTTAACCTGGGGTACTTGGCATCAGTCCATTTGGGAACAGTTAACCTGGGGTACTTGGCATCAGGCCAATTGGGAACAGTTAACCTGGGGTACTTGGCATCAGGCTCATTGGGAACAGTTGAACCGGGGTACTTGGCATCAGGCCATTTGGAAACAGTTAACCTGGGGTACTTGGCATCAGGCCCATTGGGAACAGTTAACCTGGGGTACTTGGCATCAGGCTCATTGGGAACAGTTAACCCGGGGTACTTGGCATCAGGCTCATTGGGAACAGTTAACTTGGGGTACTTGGCATCAGTCCATTTGGGAACAGTTAACCTGGGGAACTTGGCATCAGGCTCATTGGGAACAGTTGAACCGGGGGACTTGGCATCAGGCCATTTGGAAACAGTTAACCTGGGGTACTTGGCATCAGGCTCATTGGGAACAGTTAACCTGGGGTACTTGGCATCAGGCCCATTGGGAACAGTTAACCTGGGGTACTTGGCATCAGGCTCATTGGGAACAGTTAACCAGGTGTACTTTGCATCAGGCCCATTGGGAACAGTTAACCTGGGGTACTTGGCATCAGGCTCATTGGGAACAGTTAACCTGGGGTACTTGGCATCAGGCCCATTGGGAACATTTAACCTGGGGTACTTGGCATCAGGCTCATTGGGAACAGTTAACCTGTGGTACTTGGCATCGGTCTCATTGGGAACAGTTAACCTGGGGTACTTGGCATCAGGCTCATTGGGAACAGTTAACCTGGGGTACTTGGCATCAGGCCCATTGGGAACAGTTAACCTGGGGTACTTGGAATCAGGTTCATTGGGAACAGTTAACCTGGGGTACTTGGCATCAGGCTCATTGGGAACAGTTAACCTGGGGTACTTGGCATCAGGCCCATTGGGAACAGTTAACCTGGGGTACTTGGCATCAGGCCCATTGGGAACAGTTAACCTGGGGGTACTTGGCATCAGGCCCATTGGGACCAGTTAACCTGGGGTACTTGGCATCAGGCTCATTGGGAACAGTTAACCTGGGGTACTTGGCATCAGGCCCATTGGGAACAGTTAACCTGGGGTACTTGGCATCAGGCTCATTGGGAACAGTTAACCTGGTGTACTTGGCATCAGGCTCATTGAGAACAGTTAACCTGGGGTACTTGGCATCAGGCTCATTGGGAACAGTTAACCTGGGGTACTTGGCATCAGGCCCATTGGGAACATTTAACCTGGGGTACTTGGCATCAGGCTCATTGGGAACAGTTAACCTGTGGTACTTGGCATCGGTCTCATTGGGAACAGTTAACCTGGGGTACTTGGCATCAGGCTCATTGGGAACAGTTAACCTGGGGTACTTGGCATCAGGCCCATTGGGAACAGTTAACCTGGGGTACTTGGCATCAGTCCAATTGGGAACAGTTAACCTGGGGTACTTGGCATCAGGCGCATTGGGAACAGTTGAACCGGGGTACTTGGCATCAGGCCATTTGGGAACAGTTAACCTGGGGTACTTGGCATCAGGCCCATTTGGAACAGTTAACATGGGGTACTTGGCATCAGGCTCATTGGGAACAGTTAACCTGGGGAACTTGGCATCAGGCTCATTGGGAACAGTTAACCTGGGGTACTTGGCATCAGTCAATTTGGGAACAGTTAACCTGGGGTACTTGGCATCAGGCTCATTGGGAACAGTTAACCTGGGGTACTTGGCATCAGGCTCATTGGGAACAGTTAACCTGGGGTACTTGGCATCAGGCTCATTGGAACAGTTAACCTGGGGTACTTGGCATCAGGCCCATTGGGAACAGTTAACCTGGGGTACTTGGCATCAGGCTCATTGGAAACAGTTAACCTGTGGTACTTGGCATCAGTCTCATTGGGAACAGTTAACCTGGGGTACTTGGCATCAGGCTCATTGGGAACAGTTAACCTGGGGTACTTGGCATCAGGCCCATTGGGAACAGTTAACCTGGGGTACTTGGCATCAGGCTCATTGGGAACAGTTAACCTGGGGTACTTGGCATCAGTCCATTTGGGAACAGTTAACCTGGGGTACTTGGCATCAGGCCAATTGGGAACAGTTAACCTGGGGAACTTGGCATCAGGCTCATTGGGAACAGTTGAACCGGGGTACTTGGCATCAGGCCCATTGGGAACAGTTAACCTGGGGTACTTGGCATCAGGCTCATTGGGAACAGTTAACCTGGTGTACTTTGCATCAGGCCCATTGGGAACAGTTAACCTGGGGTACTTGGCATCAGGCTCATTGGGAACAGTTAACCTGGGGTACTTGGCATCAGGCCCATTGGGAACAGTTAACCTGGGGTACTTGGCATCAGGCCCATTGGGAACAGTTAACCTGGGGTACTTGGCATCAGGCCCATTGGGAACAGTTAACCTGGGGTACTTGGCATCAGGCTCATTGGGAACAGTTAACCTGGTGTACTTGGCATCAGGCTCATTGGGAACAGTTAACCTGGGGTACTTGGCATCAGGCTCATTGGGAACAGTTAACCTGGGGTACTTGGCATCAGGCCCATTGGGAACATTTAACCTGGGGTACTTGGCATCAGGCTCATTGGGAACAGTTAACCTGTGGTACTTGGCATCGGTCTCATTGGGAACAGTTAACCTGGGGTACTTGGCATCAGGCTCATTGGGAACAGTTAACCTGGGGTACTTGGCATCAGGCCCATTGGGAACAGTTAACCTGGGGTACTTGGCATCAGTCCAATTGGGAACAGTTAACCTGGGGTACTTGGCATCAGGCTCATTGGGAACAGTTCAACCGGGGTACTTGGCATCAGGCCATTTGGGAACAGTTAACCTGGGGTACTTGGCATCAGGCCCATTTGGAACAGTTAACATGGGGTACTTGGCATCAGGCTCATTGGGAACAGTTAACCTGGGGAACTTGGCATCAGGCTCATTGGGAACAGTTAACCTGGGGTACTTGGCATCAGTCAATTTGGGAACAGTTAACCTGGGGTACTTGGCATCAGGCTCATTGGGAACAGTTAACCTGGGGTACTTGGCATCAGGCTCATTGGGAACAGTTAACCTGGGGTACTTGGCATCAGGCTCATTGGGAACAGTTAACCTGGGGTACTTGGCATCAGGCCCATTGGGAACAGTTAACCTGGGGTACTTGGCATCAGGCTCATTGGAAACAGTTAACCTGTGGTACTTGGCATCAGTCTCATTGGGAACAGTTAACCTGGGGTACTTGGCATCAGGCCCATTGGGAACAGTTAACCTGGGGTACTTGGCATCAGGCCCATTGGGAACAGTTAACCTGGGGTACTTGGCATCGGTCTCATTGGGAACAGTTAACCTGGGGTACTTGGCATCAGGCTCATTGGGAACAGTTAACCTGGGGTACTTGGCATCAGGCCCATTGGGAACAGTTAACCTGGGGTACTTGGCATCAGGCTCATTGGGAACAGTTAACCTGGGGTACTTGGCATCAGGCCCATTGGGAACAGTTAACCTGGGGTACTTGGCATCAGGCTCATTGGGAACAGTTAACCTGGGGTACTTGGCATCAGTCCATTTGGGAACAGTTAACCTGGGGTACTTGGCATCAGGCCAATTGGGAACAGTTAACCTGGGGAACTTGGCATCAGGCTCATTGGGAACAGTTGAACCGGGGTACTTGGCATCAGGCCATTTGGAAACAGTTATCCTGGGGTACTTGGCATCAGGCTCATTGGGAACAGTTAACCTGGGGTACTTGGCATCAGGCTCATTGGGAACAGTTAACCTGGTGTACTTTGCATCAGTCCCATTGGGAACAGTTAACCTGGGGTACTTGGCATCAGGCTCATTGGGAACAGTTAACCTGGGGTACTTGGCATCAGGCCCATTGGGAACATTTAACCTGGGGTACTTGGCATCAGGCTCATTGGGAACAGTTAACCTGTGGTACTTGGCATCGGTCTCATTGGGAACAGTTAACCTGGGGTACTTGGCATCAGGCTCATTGGGAACAGTTAACCTGGGGTACTTGGCATCAGGCCCATTGGGAACAGTTAACCTGGGGTACTTGGCATCAGGCTCATTGGGAACAGTTAACCTGGTGTACTTGGCATCAGGCTCATTGGGAACAGTTAACCTGGGGTACTTGGCATCAGGCCCATTGGGAACAGTTAACCTGGGGTACTTGGCATCAGGCCCATTGGGAACAGTTAACCTGGGGTACTTGGCATCAGGCCCATTGGGACCAGTTAACCTGGGGTACTTGGCATCAGGCTCATTGGGAACAGTTAACCTGGGGTACTTGGCATCAGGCCCATTGGGAACATTTAACCTGGGGTACTTGGCATCAGGCTCATTGGGAACAGTTAACCTGTGGTACTTGGCATCGGTCTCATTGGGAACAGTTAACCTGGGGTACTTGGCATCAGGCTCATTGGGAACAGTTAACCTGGGGTACTTGGCATCAGGCCCATTGGGAACAGTTAACCTGGGGTACTTGGCATCAGGCTCATTGGGAACAGTTAACCTGTGGTACTTGGCATCAGGCTCATTGGGAACAGTTAACCTGGGGTACTTGGCATCAGGCCCATTGGGAACAGTTAACCCGGGGTACTTGGCATCAGGCCCATTGGGAACAGTTAACCTGGGGTACTTGGCATCAGGCCCATTGGGACCAGTTAACCTGGGGTACTTGGCATCAGGCTCATTGGGAACAGTTAACCTGGGGTACTTGGCATCAGGCTCATTGGGAACAGTTGAACCGGGGTACTTGGCATCAGTCAACATGGAGATCTCTGTTACCTGGTCAACATAGAGATCTCTGTTACCTGTTCAACATGGAGATCTCTGTGACCTGGTCAACATGGAGATCTCTGTTACTTCCTTATTATTCTGAGGGGAAACCAAAACTATTACCGTCATGTCCAGCCCTCACCTTTCTCTCCATCTCTCCTCTCTCCCCTGCCCACCTCCGCCCACCATGTCTCTCTCTTCTTGACATATGGGTAATTTCTGAAGGCTGATGTATCCTAATCGGCCCTGTGTGCCTGTCCTCTCCACCTACCCCCTGTTGTGGAGGGAGAGGGGACATTACATCTGAATCACTTTGGCCCCTCGGAGAATGCTGCCCTGAAAGGTTGGATTTTCTGGTTACATGAAGCCATTGGGGGTGGATTAACCATATGCTGATTGACATTGCGGGCTGAATGGCAGACGTGGGTAGGAACAGTTCCCTCTGGACAAAAAGCCCCCCCCCCCCAGGGGGTCCCACACCTCGACTAGGGGAGAACAGACGTCCGATCTGCTGCTGAAACATGGCCAGACCACCTCCCCTAATCCCTCTATAGCATAACCCCCCTTCTTCTTCTCTAAAGCTGATATGTTACGGTCAGATGCATAATATAGTGCTGATAGCTTATTATTGAGGAAAACATTTGCTTACTTTGACTATGATATGTGGTTGCCTCGCCTAAGAGGACCGACTGATGCCCTGGATAGGACCGACTGACGCCCTGGATAGGACCGACTGACGCCCAGGATAGGAGTGACTGACACTCAGGATATTAGCGACTGACACTCAGGATAGGAGTGACTGACACTCAGGATAGGAGTGGCTGACGCCCAGGATAGGAGTGACTGACACTCAGGATATTAGCGA
The DNA here is from genome assembly GCF_002021735.2 of Oncorhynchus kisutch. Classification (NCBI taxonomy): domain Eukaryota; kingdom Metazoa; phylum Chordata; class Actinopteri; order Salmoniformes; family Salmonidae; genus Oncorhynchus; species Oncorhynchus kisutch. Next base: position 45,771,081 of record NC_034199.2, read on the forward strand.
CTGACACTCAGGATAGGAGTGACTGACACTCAGGATAGGAGTGGCTGACGCCCAGGATAGGAGTGACTGACACTCAGGATAGGAGTGACTGACGCCCAGGATAACAGTCTCTGACACTCAGGATAGGAGTGACTGACACTCAGGATAGGAGTGACTGACGCCCAGGATAGGAGTGACTGACACTCAGGATAGGAGTGACTGACGCCCAGGATAGGAGCGACTGACGCCCAGTGATAGGAGCGACTGATGCCCTGGATAGGAGTGACTGACACTCAGGATAGGAGTGACTGACACTCAGGATAGGAGTGACTGACGCCCTGGATAGGAGTGACTGACGCCCTGGATAGGAGTGACTGACACTCAGGATAGGAGCGACTGACGCCCTGGATAGGAGTGACTGACGCCAGGATAGGAGTGACTGACGCCCAGGATAGGAGTGACTGACACTCAGGATAGGAGTGACTGACACTCAGGATAGGAGTGACTGACACTCAGGATAGGAGTGACTGACACTCAGGATAAGAGTGAGTGACACTCAGGATAGGAGCAACTGACGCCCTGGATAGGAGTGTGACACTCAGGATAGGAGTGACTGACACTCAGGATAGGAGTGACTGACGCCCAGGATAGGAGCGACTGGTGCCCAGGATAGGAGTGACTGACACTCAGGATAGCAGTGACTGGTGCCCAGGATAGGAATGATTGACGCCCAGGATAGGACCGAGTGACGCCCAGGATAGGAGCGACTGGTGCCCAGGATAGGAGTGACTGACACTCAGGATAGGAGTGACTGGTGCCCAGGATAGGAGTGACTGACACTCAGGATAGGAGCGTTTGGTGAAATGACTCAAATGTAATGTGAGTGTAATAGCAGACAGTGAGCCCTGGATATCTTAATGGACTGTTTGTGTGTATAATTAAGCAATGCAGCCCAAGGAGTGCCTGGATACAACAATTAGCCGTGGTATATTGGTCATATACCACAAACCCCCAAGGAGCCTTAGTACTATTATAAACTGGTTACCAATGTAATTAGAGCAGTAAAAATAAATGTTTTGTCATTCCCGTGGTATACGGTCTGATATACCACGGCTGTCAGCCAATCAGCATTCAGGTCTCGAACTACCCAGTTTATAATACTCTGTGAGCACCTACTCATACATACATACACACATAAAGCTACCTAACAATGACCATATGTCAGTGCTGTATCTGGGTGATAGAAGGTATTCTTAGTTGGCATTTACATTTTCTCTTAAGTTGGAATTCAGCCCTAAGAGACAAATTGAACAAAACAAGAGATACTTGATGGGACTAAGAGCCCTGGGTTTACAGGTTCACTAAGCTGTACCTCCACTCTATGGACTGGACTGATTGAAAGGCCAGTGCCTTAAACATATGGGACAGGAATGGACCTCTTCTTCTCTCTCTATTCTCTCTGAGATAATCAACCAGGGGAATGAAGTCTGCAGGACATTAAGCCTCCCCAAAGTAGCCCAGATCCCCTGCCCCTCCTTGGGAAGGGAGAGTGGGACAGTGGGGGTCTTTCGATGAGAGAGAGAGAGAGAGAGAGAGAGGACCACCAGGCGGGATTTTCATATTTAACAGAATCAGAGATCAAGCTTCTTAACTCTCTCTCTCGCCTTTCTCTCTGTCTCTGAGTGAGGGAGTCTATTTTTCTCTGAATCTCACACTGTCTGTCTGTCTGTCTGGCTGGCTGTCTGGCTGTCTGTCTGGCTGTCTGTCTGTCTGTCGGGCTGTCTGTCTGGCTGTCTGGCTGTCTGGCTGTTTGTCTGTCTGTCTGTCTGTCTGTCTGGCTGGCTGTCTGTCTGGCTGTCTGGCTGTCTGTCTGGCTGTCTGGCTGTCTGGCTGTCTGGCTGTCTGTCTGGCTGTCTGTCTGTCTGGCTCACAAACTAAATTAGGCAGCATCATTATTTACTGTCTGACATCAGTATAGAAAATGTACATGTGCATTGTAACACATATAGATCAACCAAAGTAAAACTTTTCACTCAAACACATGCACTGCGTCCATCTTTTTCTCTCTCTATCGCTCTCTCTTTCACACATCAAGCACGCACACACAATAACCAAGTCACACCAGCCAGGTCACACATCAGCCAGGTCACATCAGCTAGGTCACATTAGTCAGGTCACACATCAGCCAGGTCACATCAGCCAGGTCACATAAGCCAGGTCACATCAGATCGACTTCAGAATTCAACATTTGTCTAGGTCCACAGGACGTCAGGAGATAACTTCAATACCGTCCACTGCACATGAAATGTTACGTTTATTCCCCCCCGCCCCCCAGACAAACGTTGAATACTGAAGTCAGACCGTGATACCTTGTTGCAGGCACACTCACACGCACAAACACACACAAACACACATTCACACACAGTTGTGTGATCTCATTGGGCCTTCCCAGCATGGGCACCAGATTAGGCTCAGTACAATGCTGTTGTGGTGAATGGAGGCTGAGACAGTGGGCCAACAATACCACACATTCATCCATACATCAAACAATACCCTGATAGCAGAGAGAATTAGGCTTTCAAAACACACACACACACACACACACACACACACACAGAGTCGTCAGAAAGAGTGTGAGAAGACAGTATTTGCCACAGTACTTTTCAATGTGGCGCCGCCACACCACTTTCAAAGCAGAAGACACAAATGCGTTTACCAGACATATTCATTACAGTAGTTCACATTATAGATAAAGCGTATAAAAAAAAAGAAAGCAAGCATTTCGTATTGGACAAGTGGTCAAAGTACCTCCCCCTTTCAGCCTGTTGGCCTTGATATTTGAGACTCTTCAAAGTAGCCAACCTTTGCCTCAATGACAGCTTTGCACACTCTGGGAAAGAGGGTGACGGTGAGATCAGAGCACACAATAAACTATACATACCTCGGCCTAAACATCAGCGTCACAGGTAACTTCCACAAAGCTGTGAACGATCTGAGAGGCAAGAAGGACCTTTTATGATTTCAAAAGGAACATAAAAATCGACATAACAATTAGGATCTAGCTTAACATACTTGAATCCGTTATTGAACCCATTTCCCTTCATGGTTGTGAGGTGTGGTCCGCTCACCAACCGAGGATTCACAAAATGGGACAAACACCAAATTGAGACTCTGCATGCAGAATGCAGAATTATGCATCAATATTCTGTGTGTTCAATGTAAAACACCAAATAATGCATGCTAAGCAGAATTAGGCCGAAACCCGCTAATTATCAAAATCCAGAAAAGAGCTGTTAAATTCTACATACACCTAAAAGGAAGCGATTCCCAAACCTTCCATAACAAAGCTATCACCTACAGAGAGATGAACCTGGAGAAGAGTCCCCTAAGCAAGCTGGTCCTGGGGCTCTGTTCACAAACACAAACAACTAGACCAAACCAAATCATGAGAAAACTAAAAGATAATTACTTGACACGTTGTAAAGAATATACAAAAAAACTGAGCAAACTAAACTCAGCAGAAATGTCCCTTTTTGAGGACCCTGTCTTTCAAAGATAATTCGTAAAAATCCAAATAACTTCACAGATCTTCATGATAAAGGGTTTAAACACTGTTTCCCATGCTTGTTCAATGAACCATAAACAATCAATGAATAAGCACCTGTGGAACGGTCGTTAAGACTCTAACAGCTTACAGACGGTAGGCAATTAAGGTCAGAGTTAAGAAAACTTAGGACACTAAAGAGGCCTTTCTACTGACTCTGAAAACACCAAAAGAAAGATGCCCAGGGTCCCTGCTCATCTGCGTGAGCGTGCCTTTGGCATGCTGCAAGGAGGCATGAGGACTGCAGATGTGGCCAGGGTAATACATTGCCATGTCCGTACTGTGAGATGCCTAAGACAGCGCTGCAGGGAGACAGAACAGACAGCTGATTGTACTCTCAGTGGCAGACCACGTGTAACAACACCTGCACAGGATTGGTACATCCGAACATCACACCTGCGGACCAGGTACAGGATGGCAACAACAACTGCCCGAGTTACATCAGGAATGCACAATCCCTCCATCAGTGCTCAGACTGTCCGTAATAGGTTGAGAGAGGCTGGAATGATGGCTTGTAGGTCTGTTGTAATGCAGGTCCTCACCAGACATCACTGGAAACAAGGTCGCCTATGGGCACAAACCCACCGTTGCTGGACCAGACAGGACTGGCAAAAAAGGGCTCTTCACTGACGAGTCGCGGTTGTGTCTCACCAGGGGTGGTCGGATTCCCGTTTATTGTTGAAGGAATGAGTGTCAAACAGAGGCCTGTACTCTGGAGCGGGATTGATTTGGAGGTGGAGGGTCCGTCATGGTCTGGGGCGGTGTGTCACAGCATCATCGGACTGAGCTTATTGTCATTGCAGGCAATCTCAAGACATCCCCCTCCCTCATGTGGTACCCTTCCTGCAGGCTCATCCTGACATGACCCTCCAGCATGACCATGCCACCAGCCATACTGCTCGTTCTGTGCGTGATTTCCTGCAAGACAGGAATGTCAGTGGTCTACAATGGCCAGCGAAGAGCCAGGATCTCAATCCCATTGAGCACGTCTGGGACCTGTTGGATAGGAGGGTGAGGGCCAGGGCCATTCCCCCAAGAAATGTCTGGGAACTTGCAGGTGTCTTGGTGGAAGAGTGGGGTAACATCTCACAGCAAGAACTGGCAAATCTGGTGCAGTCCATGAGGAGGAGATGCACTGCTGTACTTAATGCAGCTGGTGGCCACACCAGATATTGACTGTTACTTTTGATTTTGATTTCTGTGGAACTTGTTCAGTTTATGTCTCAGTTGTTGAATCTTGTTATGTTCATAAAAATATTTACACGTTAAGTTTGCTGAAAATAAACGCAGTTGACAGTGAGAGGAAGTTTCTTTTTAGTTTAGAGTTTAGAATGCTATTTGGTCCTAAACAGAGAGAACACAGTGGCAGAATACCTGACCACTGTGACTGACCCAAACTTAAGGAAAGCTTTGATTATGTACAGACTCAGTGAGCATAGCCTTGCTATTGAGACAGATCACCAAAAACCTGGCTCTCAAGAGAATATGTGCCCACTGCCCACAAAATGAGGTGGAAACTGAGCTGCACTTCCTAACCTCCTGTCCAATGTATGACCATATTAGAGACACATATTTCCCTCAGATTACACAGACCCACACATAATTTGAAAACAAATCCAATTTGGATAAACTCCCATATCTTCTGGGTGAAATACCACAGTGTTTCATCACAGCAGCAAGATGGTACTTGTTGCCACAAGAAAAGGGCAACAAGTGGAGAACAAACACCATTGTAAATACAACCCATATTCATGCTTATTTATTTTCCCTTGTGTACTTTAACCATTTGTACATTGTTACAACACTCTATAGATATAATATGACATGTGTAATCTTTATTGTTTTGAAACTTCTGTATGTTTAATGTTTACTGTTAATTTTTATTGTTTATTTCACTTTTGTATATTATCTACCTCACTTGCTTTGGCAATGTTAACACATGTTTCCCATGCCAATAAAACCCCTTGAATTGAATTGAATAGATACCCATATTTAGGTTTGTTTATTTTCCCTTTTGAATATTAAGTATGTGCACATCGTTACAGCACTGTATATATATATACTGTGACATCTGAAATGTCTTTATTCTTTTATAACTTCTATTTCCGTGGCAATGTAAATATATGTTTCCCATGCCAATAGAGCCCTTAAATAGAAATTGAGAGAGAGGGGGGGATGAGAGAAGGAGAGGAAAATGGAGCTGTCCCAGCTGTAATTAATGAGGTCATGGAGAGGGCTTCCCCAAAACTATCTCTCTCTCCACCTCTCTCTCTCCCCTCTCTCCCTTCCTCTCTCTCTTGCTCTCTCACTCCACCTCTCTCTCTCTCTCTCTCTGTTTCTGTCTCTCCACCTCTCTCTCTCTCTCTCCCTCTCTCGCTCTCTCTGAGTTCTAATTGATGAGGTCATAGAGAGGGCTTCCCCCAAATCCCTGTGAGGTCACTAAGAGGTTGTGAGGGGGTCAGAGTGCACATGGAGGGGAGACGACAGATTGCATCATCATCATCACCATCATCCGTATCCTGTCTATGTGTCATGAATCATGATTTTGGAATTGATGGTAACGATTACCGATCGAGTTGCGAATCACAGCTGACACTGTTGGTGTTTTGTATTTTACCAAAATGTAATTAATTAATTTAAAAAATAAAATAAAAGTTGAATGTAACCAAAGTGTAAGTACAGTGTGTATGAAATGGTAGACAGATGTTTCTGTCACTTGACAAACACAAGAACACATTCCATTACATCTACTGAGATCTACATCTATATCTGCCCTGTATCTCTGTGGATGAACCGATCAACCTTCAGTCAGTGCTGTCAGTCAGACACAGGCCTGTGCTGGGGTGTGGTGTATCTCTGTGGATGAACTAATCAAATCAAATCAAAAATATGTACTACTTCCGGCGCCGACAGAGATGGCCGCCTCGCTTCGCGTTCCTAGGAAACTATGCAGTGTTATTTCTTACATTAGTACCCCAGGTCATCTTAGGTTTCATTACATACAGTCGAGAAGAACTAATCAACCTTCAGTCAGTGCTGTCAGTCAGACACAGGCCTGTGCTGGGGTGTGGAGTGGAGTAGGAGTAAAGGGTGGGGTGCGTGGTGTGTGTGGCTGGGGTGTGTGTGGGTGTTTGGTGTGGGTGGAGTGTGTGTGTGTGGCTGGGGTGTGGTGTGTGTGTGTGTGTGTGTGTTTGGTGTGGGTGGAGTGTGTGTGTGGCTGGTGTGTGGGTGGTGTGTGTGTGTGGCTGGTGTGGGTGGTGTGTGTGTGTGGCTGGTGTGTGTATTGTGTGGCTGGTGGGTGTGTGGTGTGTGGGTGGTGTGTATGGTGAGGCTGGTGGGTGTTTCCGGTGTGTGTATGGTGTGGGTGGTGTGTGTATGGTGAGGCTGGTGTGTGTATGGTGTGGGTGGTGTGTGGGTGTGTGTGGTGTGTGTATGGTGTGGGTGGTGTGTGTATGGTGAGGCTGGTGTGTGTATGGTGTGGGTGGTGTGTGGGTGTGTGGGTATGTGTATGGTGTGGGTGGTGCGTTGTGTCCGGTGTGTGTATGGTGTGGGTGGTGGGTGTATGGTGTGTGTGGTGTGTTGTGGTGAGAGGGTGTTGAGTGGAGTTAGAAGGTGTGATGGTAACAGTGTGCGTGAGTCTCTGTAAACACAGAGCCCATTAGTGTCCCTCTACCAGACACCTCATTACAGACTCCATGCAGCACTCCCTCTATCCCTTCTCCTTCCCTCCCTCTCTCTCTCTCTCTCTCTCTCTCTCAGCACAGCCTCTTTCTCTCTCTCTCTCTCTCTCTCTCTCTCGCAACACATCTTCTCTCTCTCAGCACAGCCTCTCTAAGCACAGCCTCTCTCTCTCTCTCTCTCTCACTCTCAGCACAGCCTCTCTCTCTCTCTCTCTCAGCAGTCTCTCTGAACACAGCGTCTCTCTCTCTTTCTCTCTCTCCCTCAGCACAGCCTCTCGCTTTCAGCACAGCCCAGTCTGTTCTTTACCATCTGCCTGCTAAACACACACACACACATGCGCTTGAATGAACGCAGATCATGTGTGCAATCACGCACAACACCGCAGGTGCCATCACAGAGTGAGATGTTAACTTGTTAACTGACTGCATAGGATGAAGATGTTGTGTGTGTGTGTGTGTGTGTGTGTGTGTGTGTGTGTGTGTGTGTGTGTGTGTGTGTGTGTGTGTGTGTGTGTGTGTGTGTGTGTGTGCGTGCGTGCGTGCATGCGCATGCGCGTGAATACATCTCTATGAGTAATGATTTAACACACTGCGACAGACTGCCAACCAGCTTGTTTCTAGCAGTGGGACATTGTTCACTATAGAGGGACGGTATTCTCTACAGTGGGTCAGTATTCTCTACAGTGGGTCAGTATTCACTACAGTGTGTCAGTATTCACTACAGTGGGTCAGTATTTACTCCAGTGGGTTAGTATTCACTACAGTGGGTCAGTATTTACTCAAGTGGGTCAGTATTCTCTACAGTGGGTCAGTATTCACTACAGTGGGTCAGTATTCACTACAGTGGGTCAGTATTCTCTACAGTGGGTCAGTATTCACTACAGTGGGTCAGTATTTACTCAAGTGGGTCAGTATTCACTACAGTGGGTCAGTATTCACTACAGTGGGTCAGTATTTACTCAAGTGGGTCAGTATTCACTACAGTGGGTTAGTATTCACTACAGTGGGTCAGTATTCTCTACAGTGGGTCAGTATTCACTACAGTGGGTCAGTATTCTCTACAGTGGGTCAGCATTCACTACAGTTGGTCAGTATTCACTACAGTGGGTCAGTATTCACTACAGTGGGTCAGTATTTACTCAAGTGGGTCAGTATTCTCTACAGTGGGTCAGTATTCGCTACAGTGGGTTAGTATTCACTACAGTGGGTCAGTATTTACTCAAGTGGGTCAGTATTCGCTACAGTGGGTTAGTATTCACTACAGTGGGTCAGTATTCACTACAGTGGGTTAGTATTCACTACAGTGGGTCAGTATTCACTACAGTGGGTCAGTATTCTCTACAATGGGTCAGTGGTCCTGATCTCAATGGTAACACAATGAATAGTACTTCTCCACACCACGCCACATTCCCCCAGCAACAAAATACTAGGACACCAGCATGGCTCCCTGTCTTCTCCCAACTCCCCTTAGTCTCAAAGAAGCCCAACGGTTTCACATTCCAGGCCATGCCACCCCATGCCCTCACACAAAGCTCTCTCTTTCTCACCCCTCCTCTCTTTCTCCCCCATGCACTCACTCACTCACTCTCTCTACTCTGACTCTCTCTCTCTCTACTCTCTCTCTCTCTCTCTCTCTCTCTCTCTCTCTCTCTCTCTCTCCCTCTCCCTCTCCCTCTCCCTCCCTCCCTCCCTCCCTCCCTCCCTCCCTCACTCCCTCCCTCGCTGCAGTGGGCACAGAGCAGGGTGCAGCTGCCTGGGCAGCCGGGCGGGAGGCTCTTTACTGGCAGGACTGGAGCTTCTTAGACCTGTCTGTCTTCAACAAGCATGCTGATTTACACAGGGAATAGAGAGAGTATTTTCTCCCTTAACAAGACCCTCTCCCTCCCTCCCATTCCGCTTCATTCCTTGTTCTTCACAATGCTGCAGTTTAGATTTCTTAGCTGAGTCTGTTTTTCTCTGCCATGGTAGCACTGGCAGGTGAGACTGGTGGCACACTCCCCTTCTCTCTCTCTCTCTCTCTCTCTCTCTCTCTCTCTCTCTCTCTCTCTCTCTCCTTATCCTTCCCTCTCTCTCTCTCTCCTCTTCTCTCCCTCCTTCTCTCTTCCTCTCTCTCCCTCTATCCCTTCTCCTTCCCTCCCCCTCTCTTTCTCTCTCTCTCCCTCTCTCCCTTCTCCTTCCCTCCCCCTCTCTCTCTCTCCCTCTCCCTCTGTCTCTCTCTCTCTCTCTCGCTCTCTCTCTCTCTGTCAAGGTGAATGTCAGAGGTGTGTGCCAATGAAAGCACACACGCACGCACGCACACACACACACACACACACACACACACACACACACACACACACACACACACACACACACACACACACACACACACACACACACACACACACACACACACACACACACACACACACACACAGCAGATGGGATGGAGAGATTGAAAATAAAGTAGCATTGTGGCGAGGACCTGTGGAGAATACTAAACTGTGGGCATGAGGACGGTTTGACCCAGGCCGACCTGTGGAGAATACTAAACTGTGGGCATGAGGACGGTTTGACCCAGGCCGACCTGTGGAGAATACTAAACTGTGGGCATGAGGACGGTTTGACCCAGGCCGACCTGTGGAGAATACTAAACTGTGGGCATGAGGATGGTTTGACCCAGGCCGACCTGTGGAGAATACTAAACTGTGGGCATGAGGACGGTTTGACCCAGGCCGACCTGTGGAGAATACTAAACTGTGGGCATGAGGACGGTTTGACCCAGGCCGACCTGTGGAGAATACTAAACTGTGGGCATGAGGACGGTTTGACCCAGGCCGACCTGTGGAGAATAGTAAAGGTGTTGAGGTGTTTAGGTGTTTAGATGTCATGGTTTAGGTGTTGAGGTGTTTAGGTCAGGTGGGATGGTGACCTGGTGGGTAGATGTCATGGTTTAGGTGTGAAGGTGTTGAGGTGTTGAGGTCAGGTGGGATGGTGACCCGGTGGGTAGATGTCATGGTTTAGGTGTTGAGGTGTTGAGGTGTTGGGGTCAGGTGGGATGGTGACCCGGTGGGTAGATGTCATGGTTTAGGTGTTGAGGTGTTGAGGTCAGGTGGGATGGTGACCCGGTGGGTAGATGTCATGGTTTAGGTGTTGAGGTGTTGAGGTGTTGGGGTCAGGTGGGATGGTGACCCATTAGGTAGATGTCATGGTTTAGGTGTTGAGGTGTTGGGGTGTTGGGGTCAGGTGGGATGGTGATTGACATTCCTCTTTACATGATAAGGGGATGATGGGAATACCTGGTCATATGGGTACAGTTGGTAAGGGGATGATGGTCATATGGGTACAGTTGGTAAGGGGATGATGGTAATACCTGGTCATATGGGTACAGTTGGTAAGGGGATGATGGTAACTGGTCATATGGGTACAGTTGGTAAGGGGATGATGGTAACTGGTCATATGGGTACAGTTGGTAAGGGGATGATGGTAACTGGTCATATGGGTACAGCTGGTAAGGGGATGATGGTAACTGGTCATATGGGTACAGTTGATAAGGGGATGATGGTAATACCTGGTCATATGGGTGCAGCTGGTAAGGGGATGATGGTCATATGGGTACAGTTGGTAAGGGGATGATGGTAACTGGTCATATGGGTACAGTTGGTAAGGGGATGATGGTAACTGGTCATATGGGTACAGTTGGTAAGGGGATGATGGTAACTGGTCATATGGGTACAGTTGGTAAGGGGATGATGGTAACTGGTCATATGGGTACAGCTGGTAAGGGGATGATGGTAACTGGTCATATGGGTACAGTTGATAAGGGGATGATGGTAATACCTGGTCATATGGGTGCAGCTGGTAAGGGGATGATGGTCATATGGGTACAGTTGGTAAGGGGATGATGGTAACTGGTCATATGGGTACAGTTGGTAAGGGGATGATGGTAACTGGTCATATGGGTACAGTTGGTAAGGGGATGATGGTAACTGGTCATATGGGTACAGTTGGTAAGGGGATGATGGTAACTGGTCATATGGGTACAGTTGGTAAGGGGATGATGGTAACTGGTCAAATGGGTACAGTTGGTAAGGGGATGATGGTAACTGGTCATATGGGTACAGTTGGTAAGGGGATGATGGTAACTGGTCATATGGGTACAGCTGGTAAGGGGATGATGGTAACTGGTCATATGGGTACAGTTGGTAAGGGGATGATGGTAACTGGTCATATGGGTACAGCTGGTAAGGGGATGATGGTAACTGGTCATATGGGTACAGTTGGTAAGGGGATGATGGTAACTGGTCATATGGGTACAGTTGGTAAGGGGATGATGGTAACTGGTCATATGGGTACAGTTGGTAAGGGGATGATGGTAACTGGTCATATGGGTACAGCTGGTAAGGGGATGATGGTAACTGGTCATATGGGTACAGCTGGTAAGGGGATGATGGTAACTGGTCATATGGGTATAGTTGGTAAGGGGATGATGGTCATATGGGTACAGTTGGTAAGGGGATGATGGTAATACCTGGTCATATGGGTACAGTTGGTAAGGGGATGATGGTAACTGGTCATATGGGTACAGCTGGTAAGGGGATGATGGTAATACCTGGTCATATGGGTACAGTTGGTAAGGGGATGATGGTAACTGGTCATATGGGTACAGTTGGTAAGGGGATGATGGTAATACCTGGTCATATGGGTACAGTTGGTAAGGGTATGATGGTAACTGGTCATATGGGTACAGCTGGTAAGGGAATGATGGTAATACCTGGTCATATGGGTACAGCTGGTAAGGGGATGATGGTCATATGGGTATAGTTGGTAAGGGGATGATGGTCATATGGGTACAGTTGGTAAGGGGATGATGGTAATACCTGGTCATATGGGTACAGTTGGTAAGGTGATGATAATAATACCTGGTCATATGGTAGTAATAATTAGGTATGTGCTTATATTTGTCCTATTTTTACATGTGTATTATTACATGTGTGTGAATTAAAAAATGAATTGTTTGCTTTCCCAACTGCCCCTGAGACATGCTCAGAGAGCGGCGTCACGGCCAAAGTCTACCCTTATCAATGCCTTCCTCAAGGGCATATCAGCAGATGTTTAATTTTTCAAAAACCGAACCGGCAACCTTTCAGTTACTGCCATAACTCTCTAACTGCTAAGCTACCTGCTGTTCCGCGTGTGCGTGTGTGTGTGTGTGTGTGTGTGTGTGTGTGTGTGTGTGTGTGTGTGTGTGTGTGTGTGCGTGTGCATGTGTGTATGTGTGAATGCGTTTGTGTAGCTGTGGTGGGATCCTCTTCAAGGTGCTCCAGTAGTCGAGGACCCCCTCATCCAGAGACACAGGCCTGGCCCTCCAAACTCAAAGGCCCCCATCCCATTCAACCCCTGGTAACCAGGCTGAGATATGGACATGTGAGTCAGACAGGCAGTAAATTATCAGATTTAGAACAGGACATGTTTTTATTTACATCATTGTGTTTTGCGAGGGAGGCAAGGGAGGGAGGATGGGGGAGAATAGGGGAGGAGAGGAGGGGGTGGGGTTGCATGGTTTTAGGGGGGACATCTTAGGTGGTCAGCTTTGACCTCCGCTACCCTCTTGTTTCCTGTCTCATTCTCCCGCCCCTCACACTTGTCTTGTACCACGGCTCTCCAGGCCTCCAGGCCTCCCTGGTAATTAGGGAACCCCCTCTCGTCCCTCTTAGGGCAGTAAAAATCCATACTGTTCACTGCCCACGCTCACAAAGACTCATCCCTCCCTGAGATACAAGTTATAAGCCCCCGTTCAACCTTTCTCCCATTCTTTTTTTTTGCCACCCCCTGTTTTGTTTCGCCGTCTCTATCCATCAATCTTCCCATTAACCTAGCATGTTAGGGGAAACCGGGGGAACGCCCCCAAAACACCAGCCTCTAAATCCTTACGCCCCTCCCCCTGCCTCCCTGAGCCAGTCCCACGCTGCCTCTGTCGTCTCTTCTACCCCTACCTCCCTACCTCCCTCCTTCCCTACCTCCCTCCCTCCTTCCCTCCCTCTCTCCCTCCCTCCCTCCCTCCTTCCCTACCTCCCTCCCTCCTTCCCTACCTCCCTCCCTCCCTCCTTCCCTACCTCCCTCCCTCCCTCGTCCCTACCTCCCTCCCTCCCTACCTCCCTCCCTCCCTCCCTCCCTCCCTCCCTCCCTCCCTCCCTCCCTCCATCCCTCCCACCCTCCCTCCCTCCCTCCCTCCCTCCCTCCCTCCCTCCCTCTCTACCTGTCCTCTTTCATCAAATCCCTTCATCAGTCCACCTTCCCACTATAACCCCCTCCCCTTCCCTCCGTTCCCTCTCCTCTGCCTGGGTATAGTTCCTCCATGTTGACCCCTCCCCTTCCCCCAGGTCCCTCACCTCTGCCTGGGTATAGTTCCTCCATGTTGACCCCTCCCCTTCCCCCAGGTCCCTCACCTCTGCCTGGGTATAGTTCCTCCATGTTGACCCCTCCCCTTCCCCCAGGTCCCTCACCTCTGCCTGGGTATAGTTCCTCCATGTTGACCCCTCCCCTTCCCCCAGGTCCCTCACCTCTGCCTGGGTATAGTTCCTCCATGTTGACCCCTCCCCTTCCCCCAGGTCCCTCACCTCTGCCTGGGTATAGTTCCTCCATGTTGACCCCTCCCCTTCCCCCAGGTCCCTCACCTCTGCCTGGGTATAGTTCCTCCATGTTGACCCCTCCCCTTCCCCCAGGTCCCTCACCTCTGCCTGGGTATAGTTCCTCCATGTTGACCCCTCCCCTTCCCTCAGTTCCCTCTCCTCTGCCTGGGTATAGTTCCTCCATGTTGACCCCTCCCCTTCCCTCAGTTCCCTCTCCTCTGCCTGGATATAATTCTATGTTCATTAGGATCCCCATTGGCTGCTACAAAAGCATCAGCTACTCTTCCTGGGGTCCACATTAAACATAACATAATAAATACAGTATCAGTAAAAAATGTGGACCCACCTACTCATTCAAGGGTTTTTGGGTTGAGTTCGTGTGATTGTGGAGGCCAGGTCATCTGATGCAGCACCATCACTCTTCATCTTGGTCAAATAGCCCTTGCACAGCTTGGAGGTGTGTTTTAGGTTATTGTTCTGTTGAAAAACAAATGATAGTCCCACGAAGCGTGAACCAGATGGGATGGTATATCGCTGCAGAATGCTGTGGTAGCCATGCTGTTTAAGTGTTCCCATGAATTCTAAATAAATCACAGACAGTGTCACCAGCAAAGTACCCCCACACCATCACACCTCATCCTCCATGCTTCAAGGTGGGAACCACACATGCAGACATCATCCGTTCCCCTACTCTGTGTATCACAAAGACACTGCATTTGGAACCAAACATCTCAAATTTGGATTCATCAGACCAAAGGACAGATGTCCATTACTCGTGTTTCTTGGCCCAAACAAGTCTCAACTTCCTATTGGTGTCCTTTAGTAGTGGTTTCTTTGCAGCAATTCGACCATGAAGGCCTGATTCACGTCTCTGAACAGTTGAGATGTGTCTGTTACTTGAACTCCGTGAAGCATTTATTTGGGCTGCAATTTCTGAAGCTGGTAACTCTAATGAACTGCAGCAGAGGTAACTCTGTGTCTTCCTTTCCTGTGGCGGTCCTCATGAGAGACAGATTCATCATAGCGCTTGATGTTTTTTTGCGACTGCACTTGAAGAAGTTGAAGTTGTTTTCCAGATTGACTGACCTTCATGTCTTAAAGTAATGATGGACTGTCATTTCTCTTTGCTTATTTGAGCTGTTCTTGCCATAATATGGACTTGGTCTTTAACCAAATAGGGCTATCTTCTGTATACAACCCCTACCTTTTCACAACACAACTGATTGGCTCAAACTTATTAACAAGGAAAGAAATTCTACAAGTTAACTTTTAACAAGGCACACCTGTTAATTGAAATGCATTCCAGGTGACTGAAGCTGGTTGAGAGAATGCCAAGAGTGTGCAAAGCTGTCATCAAGGCAAAGGTTGGCTACTTTGAAGAATCTCAAATGTAAAATATATTTTGATTTGTTTAACACTTTTGTGGTTACTACATGACTCCATGACTACATGACACATGATATGTGTTGTTTCATAGTGTTGATGTCTTTCACTATTATTCTACAATGTAGAAAATTGTCCAAATATAGAAAAACTCTGGAATGAGTAGGTGTGTCCAGACTTTTGGCTGGTACAATAGTTCAGAACATTCTTAGTCAAGGACCGAAATACAGAAATGTAAAACATCACACATAGCCTACATATCACTACTTACACTCACTATCTAGGTCTAATACATAGTACAATGTAAATTACAATACAAGATAGATATAAAGTGTCTGTGTCTCTTCAAAGTGTAATAAGGTGTTTTTTTATCTGTTAAACTGTTTTTATTGCTTGAGTTTACTTGGGGTGGCAGGGAGTTCTATGTAGCCATGACTCTATTTAATACTGTGCATTTCCCAGTCTCTGTTCTGGACCTGGGGACTGTGAAGAGACCTCTGGTTGCATGTCGTTTGTTGTACGGATGAGTGTCCGATCTGTGTGGCAACTGCGTGAACAGACAACAGTTCGGGACCTTCAACACCTCGCACCAAGAACAATAGTTATGCAGTCAATCTCTCCTCAACTATGAGCCAGGAGAGAGTGACATGCATGTTACTGACACTTTCCCCCAGTGTACATCACGATACGTACGATACGATGCGTGCCGCTTTGTTCTGGACCAACTGCTATTGACCCATTTCCTTCTTTGCCACTCATTTTTTTTTTTTTTATTTCACCTTAATTTAACCAGGTATTTATATATATAACCCTAACCCTTTATTTAACCAGGTATATATATATATATAACCCTTTATTTAACCAGGTATTTATATATATAACCCTTTATTTAACCAGGTATTTATATATATAACCCTTTATTTAACCAGGTATTTATATATATAACCCTAACCCTTTATTTAACCAGGTATTTATATATATAACCCTTTATTTAACCAGGTATTTATATATATAACCCTAACCCTTTATTTAACCAGGTATTTATATATATAACCCTTTATTTAACCAGGTATTTATATATATAACCCTAACCCTTTATTTAACCAGGTATTTATATATATAACCCTAACCCTTTATTTAACCAGGTATTTATATATATATGTCACGACTTCTTCCGAAGTCGTTGCCTCTCCTTGTTCGGGCGGTGCTCGGCGTTCGATGTCACCGATCTTTTAGCCATCATTGATCCTTTTTTCATTTTCCATTGGTTTTGTCTTGTCTTCCCACACACCTGTTTTCAATCCCATTCATTACCTGTTGTGTATTTAACCCTCTGTTTCCCCTCATGTCTTTGTCAGAGATTGTTTTATTGCCAGTGTAGTGTGATTATTGTATAGGTGCGCGTCGGGTCCTCATACCCATGTTAGTGTGTTTATGTACATTTAGTGTTATGGAGCATACTCTGTGGACTTTATTAAAAGACTCCATTTTACACTCCATTTGAATCTCCTGCGCCTGACTTCCCTGCCACCTATTACACCTATGAATGACAATATAACCCTAACCCTTTATTTATCCAGGTAGGCTAGTTGAGAACAAGTTCTCATTTACAACTGCGACCTGGCCAAGATAAAGCAAAGCAGTACGACAAAAAACAACAACACAGAGTTACACTTAAACAAACGTACAGTCAACAACACAATAGAAAAATCTATGTATAGTGTGTGCAAATGTAGAAGAGTAGGGAGGTAAAGGAGAGTTGTATTGCATTGATGCTCATTTTGAGGTTTGTTAACACAGTGCCCAAAGAAGGGCCAGACATATACAGAATGGTGCTGTCTGCCTAGAGGTGGATCAGGGAATCGCCCGCAGCAAGAGCAACATCATTGATATATACAGAGAAAAGAGTCGGCCCGAGAATTGAACCCTGTGGCACCCCCATAGAGACTGCCAGAGGACCGGACAGCATGCCCTCCGATTTGACACACTGAACTCTGTCTGCAAAGTAATTGGTGAACCAGGCAAAACCGAGGCTACTGAGTCTGCCGATAAGAATATGGTGATTGACAGAGTCGAAAGCCTTGGCCAGGTCGATGAAGACGGCTGCACAGTACTGTCTTTTATCGATGGCGGTTATGATATCGTTTAGTACCTTGAGCGTAGCTGAGGTGCACCCGTGACCGGCTCGGAAACCGGATTGCACAGCGGAGAAGGTACGGTGGGATTCGAGATGGTCAGTGACCTGTTTGTTGACTTGGCTTTCGAAGACCTTAGATAGGCAGGGCAGGATGGATATAGGTCTGTAACAGTTTGGGTCCAGGGTGTCTCCCCCTTTGAAGAGGGGGATGACTGCCCTCAGGCCCACCCCCCCCTCCCCTCCTGCTTCTATTCTCTTTTGCTAGTCCTTCCGGTTTTTGATCCTTGCCTGTTTTCTGGACTCCGTACCCACCTACCTGACCTATCTGCCTGCCCTGACCTCGAGCCTGCCTGCCACTCTGCATCTCCTGGACTCAAAACTGGTTTTGACCTTTTGCCTTTTACCACAACCATTCTCTTGCCCTTTTTTGGATTGTTTAATAAATATCAAGACTCAAACCATCTGCCTCCCGTGTCTGCAACTGGTGGCATTATATATCATGGATAGACCTCTTCCCATTTTACCAACCACTGAGCCTATATGTTTTGACCATGAGAGCTTGCTATCTAGTGTTACACCCGGCAGTTCAGTTCCTCATGTTGACCCCTCCGTGGATCCCCATGCAGCTCCAGTCAGGCTAGGCTAGCCTGTTGGGTCACACTCTGCTGAGGGGGGAGAGAGCGAGGGGGAGGGGGAGGCGAGGAAGAGAGAGAGCGGCGTGGAGGAGATAGAGAGGGTAGGGGGGGAGGAGAGAGAGAGAGAGGGGTGGATGAGAGAGAGACAGAGGGGTGGAGGAGAGAGAGAGGGGAGAGATGAGGCGTGGAGGAGAGAGAGAGCGAGAGAGAGAGAGGGAGGGGATAGGTGGGGTGGGGTAGTGCATGTGGACACTCTGGGTGGTATGGTGCTTGTGAGGGCAGACACAATGCCCCAGTGTTCAGGCAGGCACACAGGACCTTGTTTTACAACAGGGGAGGGGATGCCATCAATGCCCCGATGATGTGAACCACCCTGAGCCCATTCACAGTGACAAACAGCCCCTCTAACCAGCCTCCTCCTCATCCCCCATCCCTCTCTCGCAACTCTCCCCCCTTCTTGACCCAACACTGTGGGACAGAGCAGGAGAGGGACAAAACAAAATCATAAAGGAATGGCTGGTGAGAAGACACATGCGGGAGATAAACTGTTGCACTTGTTCAACCCCCCTCAAATAACACACACACACACACACACACACACACTCCCTCGTTGGCGGCCTTTCATTCTCCTCCTAATGAAGCCCCCCCATCTCCTCAACAGGAGCTCAATGTGTATGACTTTAATTACATCAGCCTGTCCTTTTCTTGTCTTCCTCTTCTGAGCCTTAAAACCCCAAATGGCTTGATGACAACGTAATTGACAAAGAATTGAATGAGGGCTACCCCCGAGTTGCTAGGGGGGGCAAAAATACCCTCAGCACACCCAGCATGTCCCGTTAGAGATTCTGCTCTGCCTCTTCTACCTCTTCTTCTACCTCTACCTCTTCTTCTACCTCTTCTTCTACCTCTTTTTCTACCTCTTCTTCTACCTCTTTTTCTACCTCTCCTACCTCTTATACCTCTCCTCTACCTCTCCTACCTCTTATACCTCTCCACTACCTCTTCTACCTCTTCTACCTCTTCTACCTCTTCCTATCCTACCTCTTATACCTCACCTACCTCTTATACCTCTCCTCTACCTCTTCTACCTCTTCTACCTTTCCTACCTCTTCCTCCACCTCTTCCTCTCCTACCTCTTCTACCTCTCCTACCTCTAATACCTCTCCTCTACCTCTTCTACCTCTCCTATCTTCCTCTTCTACCTCTCCTACCTCTTATACCTCTCCTCTACCTCTTCTACCTCTCCTACCTCTTATACCTCTCCTCTACCTCTTCTACCTCTCCTACCTCTTATACCTCTCCTCTACCTCTTCTACCTCTTCTTTTACCCCTTCTAGATATTATACCTCTTCTACCTCTCCTACCTCTCCTACCTCTTCTTCTACCCCTTCTAGATATTATACCTCTCCTACCTCTTCTACCTCTCCTACCTCTTCTTCTACCCCTTCTAGATATTATACCTCTCCTACCTCTTCTACCTCTCCTACCTCTTCTTCTACCCCTTCTAGATATTATTGCTCTTCTTCCTCTCCTACCTCTTCCTCCGGTTCTACATCCCTACCTCTCCAAACGTTCTACTCTCAACATCAGTAATATGTCCCCAGGCATCTGCTCACACCATGCCTAACTACTTGTTGACTGACAGTGAGCAGTCCCTTTAGTCTCCTGTTCTCTCCTGCTGTTTCTGTTAGTCAACTGGAGGTCTGCTATAGTTTTCTCTTCGCTCAACCTGATGCCCAGCTGAACACCCTCCGGTATCCACAAGGCATCTGAAACATTACAGTACCCAGTGAAATCACTTTCTGCGTTCTGGGTTCTAGACAAAAAAAGACAATGGGACACATTTTAAATAGCACTTGGCACAACTATTTTGTGCATTAGGAAATGGCACTAGGAATATTAGCTGACGTTATGGCGTTAGTTATTAGGGATCCTAATAAAAAATTCACAAATTCACTAGAATCCACAAGCTATAGTGAGGTGAAATACACATTTTAATCTGCAAGTTACTGTTCTCTGAGTCATTAGATAACAGGTGATTGAAGAGGTAAACAACACGAGGGAGAAATAGAGGCGAAGAAAGAGAGGGACGAGGGCTTAGAGTAGTTAGACACATTAAACCACTGTGTATCTGTTGACCTTCAGTATTGGGTTAGACCTCTTAACTGTTTGACCATAACGAGGATTGTACTGCAACCCATCTGTCAGGTTAGGGAGGCTAAGAGGAGGAGTGTGTGGTGTGGTGTGGTGTGGTGTGCTGTCTGTCTGTCTGTCTGTCTGTCTGTCTGTCTGTGTGTGTGTGTGTGTGTGTGTGTGTGCGTGCGTGCGAGTAGACAGAGAAAACAAATGAAAGCAGAGTCAGATGTGTCATTCTTTAAGAGCAGAGAGCTGGACAATAGCATGGTGCTCTATACCTACTTAAGGTCAAGAAGGTGACGGAGAGGGCACGCCAAGCTGACAATCAAACTCCAACCTGTCGCTGCGACTGGAGTGGGGCAGAGGGCTGTGTCTGTGTGTGTGTGTGTGGTAAGGGTATGTGTGGTAAAGGTGTGTGTGGTAAGGGTGTGTGTGGTGGGGGGAGGGGTGAAGGGGAGAGGTGGAGGGGCTGGAGGGGAGTAGAGGAGGGGAATGAAAGTGAAGGAATTTCACAAACCCTCTCTCCATATGATGTTATTAACCCCAGAACGGGGACAGGCTGGGCTCTCTCTCTCTCTCTCCATATGATGTTATTAACCCCAGAATGGGGACAGGCTGGGCTCTCTCTCTCCATATGATGTTATTAACCCCAGAACGGGGACAGGCTGGGCTCTCTCTCTCTCTCCATATGATGTTAGTAACCCCAGAACGGGGACAGGCTGGGCTCTCTCTCTCTCTCCATATGATGTTATTAACCCCAGAATGGGGACAGGCTGGGCTCTCTCTCTCTCTCTCCATATGATGTTATTAACCCCAGAACGGGGACAGGCTGGGCTCTCTCTCTCTCTCCATATGATGTTATTAACCCCAGAACGGGGACAGGCTGGGCTCTCTCTCTCCATATGATGTTATTAACCCCAGAATGGGGACAGGCTGGGCTCTCTCTCTCTCTCTCCATATGATGTTATTAACCCCAGAACGGGGACAGGCTGGGCTCTCTCTCTCTCTCCATATGATGTTAATAACCCCAGAATGGGGACAGGCTGGGCTCTCTCTCTCTCTCCATATGATGTTATTAACCCCAGAACGGGGACAGGCTGGGCTCTCTCTCTCTCTCCATATGATGTTATTAACCCCAGAATGGGGACAGGCTGGGCTCTCTCTCTCTCTCCATATGATGTTATTAACCCCAGAATGGGGACAGGCTGGGCTCTCTCTCTCTCTCCATATGATGTTATTAACCCCAGAACGGGGACAGGCTGGGCTCTCTCTCTCTCCCGATATGATGTTATTAACCCCAGAACGGGGACAGGCTGGGCTCTCTCTCTCTCTCCATATGATGTTAATAACCCCAGAACGGGGACAGGCTGGACTCTCTCTCTCTCTCTCCATATGATGTTATTAACCCCAGAACGGGGACAGGCTGGGCTCTCTCTCTCTCTCCATATGATGTTATTAACCCCAGAACGGGGACAGGCTGGGCTCTCTCTCTCCATATGATGTTATTAACCCCAGAATGGGGACAGGCTGGGCTCTCTCTCTCTCTCTCCATATGATGTTATTAACCCCAGAACGGGGACAGGCTGGGCTCTCTCTCTCTCTCCATATGATGTTAATAACCCCAGAACGGGGACAGGCTGGGCTCTCTCTCTCCATATGATGTTATTAACCCCAGAATGGGGACAGGCTGGGCTCTCTCTCTCTCTCTCCATATGATGTTATTAACCCCAGAACGGGGACAGGCTGGGCTCTCTCGCTCTCTCCATATGATGTTATTAACCCCAGAACGGGGACAGGCTGGGCTCTCTCTCTCTCTCCATATGATGTTATTAACCCCAGAACGGGGACAGGCTGGGCTCTCTCTCTCCATATGATGTTATTAACCCCAGAACGGGGACAGGCTGGGCTCTCTCTCTCTCTCCATATGATGTTATTAACCCCAGAACGGGGACAGGCTGGGCTCTCTCTCTCCATATGATGTTATTAACCCCAGAACGGGGACAGGCTGGGCTCTCTCTCTCTCTCCATATGATGTTATTAACCCCAGAATGGGGACAGGCTGGGCTCTCTCTCTCCATATGATGTTATTAACCCCAGAACGGGGACAGGCTGGGCTCTCTCTCTCTCTCTCCATATGATGTTATTAACCCCAGAACGGGGACAGGCTGGGCTCTCTCTCTCTCTCCATATGATGTTATTAACCCCAGAACGGGGACAGGCTGGGCTCTCTCTCTCCATATGATGTTAATAACCCCAGAATGGGGACAGGCTGGGCTCTCTCTCTCTCTCCATATGATGTTATTAACCCCAGAACGGGGACAGGCTGGGCTCTCTCTCTCCATATGATGTTATTAACCCCAGAACGGGGACAGGCTGGGCTCTCTCTCTCTCTCCATATGATGTTAATAACCCCAGAACGGGGACAGGCTGGGCTCTCTCTCTCTCTCTCTCTCCATATGATGTTATTAACCCCAGAATGGGGACAGGCTGGGCTCTCTCTCTCTCTCCATATGATGTTATTAACCCCAGAATGGGGACATGCTGGGCTCTCTCTCTCTCTCTCCATATGATGTTATTAACCCCAGAACGGGGACAGGCTGGGCTCTCTCTCTCTCTCCATATGATGTTAATAACCCCAGAATGGGGACAGGCTGGGCTCTCTCTCTCTCTCCATATGATGTTATTAACCCCAGAACGGGGACAGGCTGGGCTCTCTCTCTCTCTCCATATGATGTTATTAACCCCAGAACGGGGACAGGCTGGGCTCTCTCTCTCTCTCTCCATATGATGTTAATAACCCCAGAATGGGGACAGGCTGGGCTCTCTCTCTCTCTCCATATGATGTTATTAACCCCAGAATGGGGACAGGCTGGGCTCTCTCTCTCTCTCCATATGATGTTATTAACCCCAGAACGGGGACAGGCTGGGCTCTCTCTCTCTCTCCATATGATGTTATTAACCCCAGAACGGGGACAGGCTGGGCTCTCTCTCTCTCTCCATATGATGTTATTAACCCCAGAACGGGGACAGGCTGGGCTCTCTCTCTCCATATGATGTTATTAACCCCAGAACGGGGACAGGCTGGGCTCTCTCTCTCTCTCCATATGATGTTATTAACCCCAGAACTGGGACAGGCTGGGCTCTCTCTCTCTCTCTCTCCATATGATGTTATTAACCCCAGAACGGGGACAGGCTGGGCTCTCTCTCTCTCTCCATATGATGTTATTAACCCCAGAACGGGGACAGGCTGGGCTCTCTCTCTCTCTCCATATGATGTTATTAACCCCAGAATGGGGACAGGCTGGGCTCTCTCTCTCTCTCCATATGATGTTATTAACCCCAGAATGGGGACAGGCTGGGCTCTCTCTCTCCATATGATGTTATTAACCCCAGAACGGGGACAGGCTGGGCTCTCTCTCTCTCTCCATATGATGTTATTAACCCCAGAACGGGGACAGGCTGGGCTCTCTCTCTCCATATGATGTTATTAACCCCAGAACTGGGACAGGCTGGGCTCTCTCTCTCTCTCTCTCCATATGATGTTATTAACCCCAGAACGGGGACAGGCTGGGCTCTCTCTCTCTCTCTCCATATGATGTTATTAACCCCAGAACGGGGACAGGCTGGGCTCTCTCTCTCTCTCCATATGATGTTATTAACCCCAGAACGGGGACAGGCTGGGCTCTCTCTCTCTCTCTCCATATGATGTTATTAACCCCAGAACGGGGACAGGCTGGGCTCTCTCTCTCTCTCCATATGATGTTATTAACCCCAGAATGGGGACAGGCTGGGCTCTCTCTCTCTCTCCATATGATGTTATTAACCCCAGAATGGGGACAGGCTGGGCTCTCTCTCTCCATATGATGTTATTAACCCCAGAACGGGGACAGGCTGGGCTCTCTCTCTCTCTCCATATGATGTTATTAACCCCAGAACGGGGACAGGCTGGGCTCTCTCTCTCCATATGATGTTATTAACCCCAGAACGGGGACAGGCTGGGCTCTCTCTCTCTCTCCATATGATGTTATTAACCACAGAACGGGGACAGGCTGGGCTCTTCCCATTTTGGAGCTGCTGTTCGTGAACTCCATTGTTGTACTGCCTGCTATTGTTTCTCCTTGTTCTGCCTGTTGTTGAGTCAATGGTGCCCCGTTAAGGATGTGAGATTCTTGGTCATTAGGCTCCTTTAACCTATTGTATCGCAGGACCACAAAACAACAGTGGGGAGAGAGATTATATCCATAGATTTAGGAATGTGATAGGATCTCTATGGTTATATCGCTGTCGTTCAACAGAGCCAGGGGTGGAATTTGTTACTCTCAGAATAGCAAGTGTTTTACTGTGATCGATCCACACGTTAGCAATAAAGATTTGAAAAATCCAACATTGTATACTGGTTTCTCGTTTTACTTTACATTCAATCTGGAACTAAAACTTTAGTTACATTGTTGGCTATAGAGTACCTCTGTGGGTAAACACATACTTACATACAGTAGTACTTGTAAACACATACTTACATACAGTAGTACTTGTAAACACATACTTACATACAGTAGTACTTGTAAACGCATACTTACATACAGTAGTACTTGTAAACACATACTTACATACAGTAGTACTTGTAAACACATACTTACATACAGTAGTACTTGTAAACACATACTTACATACAGTAGTACTTGTAAACACATACTTACATACAGTAGTACTTGTAAACACATACTTACATACAGTAGTACTTGTAAACGCATACTTACACATAGTAGTACTTTAAACGAATACTTACATACAGTAGTACTTGTAAACACATACTTACATACAGTAGTACTTGTAAACACATACTTACATACAGTAGTACTTGTAAACACATACTTACATACAGTAGTACTTGTAAACACATACTTACATACAGTGGTACTTGTAAACACATACTTACATACAGTAGTACTTGTAAACACATACTTACATACAGTAGTACTTGTAAAATACTTTTTCGATGGTGCTCGATTTCACAGATTTAGCAAATAATAAACCCACGGTGGGTAAAGCTGTGCAATCTTCAGCGAGATGGGATGGTTTAACAGTTCATTTATGTGAACAGTATGGATAGATGGGATGGTTTAACAGTTCATTTATTTGTCAATTGGAATTTCGCATTTTTATGTAACAATGAATGCCTAGTCTGAAATGACACTGAACCTTAAGGATGGATGGATGGATGGATAGATAGATTGATGGATATAAAGATAGATAGATAGCAGCAGGTCCCAGAACAGTATGGATAGATAGCAGGTCTCAGAACAGTATAGATAGATAGCAGGTCTCAGAACAGTATAGATAGATAGCAGCAGGTCTCAGTACAGTATAGATAGATAGCAGCAGGTCTCAGTACAGTATAGATAGATAGATAGCAGCAGGTCTCAGAACAGTATAGATAGATAGCAGCAGGTCTCAGAACAGTATAGATAGGATACTTTCCTTCTTTAGCTAAGCATCTGGAGCTCCTATAGCGTGTGAATTACGGCATAAATATATTCATCCCTGTTCTGTTGTTTAAATCTGTGGGTGTAATGCCCTTGTACCCCCCCACGCCCCACTGCCTGACCCCTTCCCCCCCCCACACACACGCCCCCCCCTGCCTGACCCCTTCCCCTCCACACACGCCCCCCCCTGCCTGACCCCCGAGGATCAGAGAACAGGTTGGCAAAAGCAAATCTCAAGCTGCCTGTTGAAGAGGAGCTGACACACACACACACACACACACACACACACACCTCGCAATGAACCAACCACAACCCCTCACAACCTCTAGCAAATCCCCTTTCTCTTTCCCCAGCCAGATGGGTCCGCTGGAATAATGGCTAAAGCCCAATGAGTTCCATTCAATTTGTCCTGCCGTCTAAAGGAGCTTGTAAGCTTTCCATTTGCAGTTGTGTTATAGTAGCCATGGGAGGCTCTGTGGTGTTAGGACTTAATTACCTCCTAATAGCTGTAGGGATAAAGCCAGCCCAGTCCGTACACCCCAACAGCTCAACACCCCACTCTCTCTCCCCAGTCCGTACGCCCCAACAGCCCAACACCCCACTCTCTCTCCCCAGTCCGTACGCCCCAACAGCCGAACACCCCACTCTCTCTCCCCAGTCCATGCACCCCAACAGCCCAACACCCCACTCTCTCTCTCCAGGCCATTACACACCAACACCCCACTCTCTCTCCCCAGCCTGTACACCCCAACACCCCACTCTCTCTCCCCAGCCTGCACACTCCAACACCCCACTCTCTCTCCCCAGCCTGCACACCCCAACACCCCACTCTCTCTCTCTCCCCAGCCTGTACACCCCAACACCCCACTCTCTCTCTCTCTCCCCAGCTTGTACACCCCAACACCCCACTCTCTCTCCCCAGTCCATACGCCCCAACAGCCCAACACCCCACTCTCTCTCCCCAGTCCGTATGCCCCAACAGCCCAACAACCCACTCTCTCTCCCCAGTCCGTACGCCCCAACAGCCCAACACCCCACTCTCTCTCCCCAGTCCATACACCCCAACAGCCCAACACCCCACTCTCTCTCTCCAGGCCATTACACACCAACACCCCACTCTCTCTCCCCAGCCTGCACACCCCAACACCCCACTCTCTCTCCCCAGCCTGCACACCCCAACACCCCACTCTCTCTCTCTCTCCCCAGCCTGTACACCCCAACACCCCACTCTCTCTCTCTCCCCAGCTTGTACACCCCAACACCCCACTCTCTCTCCCCAGCCTGCACACCCCAACACCCCACTCTCACTCCCCAGGCCCCACTGGGGGAATGCAGAGAAATATATCACTCTAGTCCTGTGATAATTAATCTGAGTATGAAGATCAGACTGGGGAGGGAAGTGATATGTGTTCATGTACAGTGCCTGCCAGGGAGATGATGCCCATAACACACACACGAACACACACACACACACACACACACACACACACACACAATACAGCCAGCCTCTCTCACACTTTCTTCTATGGATTTAAAACTTCTTAGGGCTAAGCCCTTTTTCTCCACTTCCTGTCTGAATGACGTGTCCAAAGTAAACTGCCTGTTGCTCAGGCCCTGAAGCCAGGATATGCATATAATTGGTACCATTGGAAAGAAAACACCTTGTAGTTTGTAGAACTGCGAAATAATGTAGGAGAATATAACACAATGGATATGCTAGGAGAAAATCCAAAGAATAATCAACCAGAATTGTTTTTTTTGAGAGAGACCATCCTCTTAGAAATGCAAGAGAAAGGTCATATTTTAAAATCAAATCAAATCAAATTTTATTTGTCACATACACATGGTTAGCAGATGTTAATGCGAGTGTAGCGAAATGCTTGTGCTTCTAGTTCCGACAATGCAGTAATAACGAACAAGTAATCTAACTAACAATTCCAAAACTACTGTCTTATACACAGTGTAAGGCGATAAAGAATATGTACATAAGGATATGAATGAGTGATGGTACAGAGCAGCATAGGCAAGATACAGTAGATGATATCGAGTACAGTATATACATATGAGATGAGTATGTAAACAAAGTGGCATAGTTAAAGTGGCTAGTGATACATGTATTACATAAGGATGCAGTCGATGATATAGAGTACAGTATATACGTATGCATATGAGATGAATAATGTAGGGTAAGGAACATTATATAAGGTAGCATTGTTTAAAGTGGCTAGTGATATATTTACATCATTTCCCATCAATTCCCATTATTAAAGTGGCTGGAGTTGAGTCAGTGTCATTGTCAGTGTGTTGGCAGCAGCCACTCAATGTTAGTGGTGGCTGTTTAACAGTCTGATGGCCTTGAGATAGAAACTGTTTTTCAGTCTCTCGGTCCCAGCTTTGATGCACCTGTACTGACCTCGCCTTCTGGATGATAGCGGGGTGAACAGGCAGTGGCTCGAGTGGTTGATGTCCTTGATGATCTTTATGGCCTTCCTGTAACATCGGGTGGTGTAGGTGTCCTGGAGGGCAGGTAGTTTGCCCCCGGTGATGCGTTGTGCAGACCTCACTACCCTCTGGAGAGCCTTACGGTTGAGGGCGGAGCAGTTGCCGTACCAGGCGGTGATACAGCCCACCAGGATGCTCTCGATTGTGCATCTGTAGAAGTTTGTGAGTGCTTTTGGTGGCAAGCCGAATTTCTTCAGCCTCCTGAGTTGATGATTGAGTTGGAGGCGTGCGTGGCCACGCAGTCGTGGGTGAACAGGAAGTACAGGAGAGGGCTCAGAACGCACCCTTGTGGGGCCCCAGTGTTGAGGATCAGCGGGGAGGAGATGTTGTTGCCTACCCTCACCACCTGGGGGTGGCCCGTCAGGAAGTCCAGTACCCAGTTGCACAGGGCGGGGTCGAGACCCAGGGTCTCGAGCTTGATGACGAGCTTGGAGGGTACTATGGTGTTGAATGCCGAGCTGTAGTCGATGAACAGCATTCTCACATAGGTATTCCTCTTGTCCAGATGGGTTAGGGCAGTGTGCAGTGTGGTTGAGATTGCATCGTCTGTGGACCTATTTGGGCGGTAATCAAATTGGAGTGGGTCTAGGGTGTCAGGTAGGGTATGGTCCTTGAATAGTCTCTCAAAGCATTTCATGATGACGGATGTGAGTGCTACGGGGCGGTAGTCGTTTAGCTCAGTTACCATGAAGCATGTGGGAACAGCAGACTGGTATAGGGATTGATTGAATATGTCCGTAAACACACCGGCCAGCTGGTCTGCGCATGCTCTGAGGGCGCGGCTGGGGATGCCGCCTGGGCCTGCAGCCTTGCGAGGGTTAACACATTTAAATGTCTTACTCACCTCGGCTGCAGTGAAGGAGAGACCGCATGTTTTCGTTGCAGGCCGTGTTAGTGGCACTGTATTGTCCTCAAAGCGGGCAAAAAAGTTATTTAGTCTGCCTGGGAGCAAGACATCCTGGTCCGTGACTGGGCTGGATTTCTTCCTGTAGTCCGTGATTGACTGTAGCCCTGCCACATGCCTCTTGTGTCTGAGCCGTTGAATTGAGATTCTACTTTGTCTCTGTACTGACGCTTAGCTTGTTTGATAGCCTTGCGGAGGGAATAGCTGCACTGTTTGTATTCGGTCATGTTACCAGACACCTTGCCCTGATTAAAAGCAGTGGTTCGCGCTTTCAGTTCCACACGAATGCTGCCATCAATCCACAGTTTCTGGTTAGGGAATGTTTTAATCATTGCTATGGGAACGACATCATAGCTCCTTGTATGTAATTCCTATGGCTTCCACAGGGTGTCAGCAGTCTATGTTCAAGGTTTCAGGATTGTAACTTCAAAAACAAATAAGAAATATCAGTTTTAGTAGAGGGACACAGTCTTGGAAATTTGTGTTTGGGCGCACCTGCTAAAATCAGTTTCCCATTGAACATACTTCTTTCCTAAATAAATATTATAGTTTGATTACATTTTAGGGTATCTGATAAGTAAATAGAAACGTATTTTGACTTGTTGAAACAAAGTTTAGGGGTAGATTTTTGGATTCCTTTCTCAGCAAGTTGAAAGAGTGGATTACTCAAATCGATGGTGCCAACTAAACAGACTTTTTGGGATATAAAGAAGGATTTTATCTAACAAAACAACACTACATGTTATAACTGGGACCCTTTGGATGACAAATCAGAGGAAGATTTTCAAAAGACAAGTGAATATTTATTCGTTATATGTGAATGTATGAAACCTGTGCCGGTGGAAAAATATTTTGATGTGGGGCGCCGTCCTCAAACAATCGCATGGCATGTTTTCGCTGTAATAGTTACTGTAAATTGGACAGTGCAGTTAGATTAACATGAATTTAAGCTTTCAGACGATATAAGACACTTATATGTACCTAAATGTTTAAAATCCATAATATTTATGGGTATTTATTTTAATTGCGCGCCCTACAGTTTCACCGGAAGTTGCCCCGCTAGCGGGACACTGATCCTTAGAGAATCTTCCTTGATTTCCTTCCAAGATCTCAGAGAGAAAAAAGCGACGATTGAGAGAAGCAGCATTATTCATGTTTTTCAGTTCATTTGGACACCGCTGTTCAGAGCCCCAGACAGGAAGAGCAAGTGGCTGTTTAGAGCCCCAGACAGGAAGAGCAAGTGGCTGTTTAGAGCCCCAGACAGGAAGAGGAGGTACTCTAGCTTTTTTCTGTTTGTGTTCTCTTTCGTTTTTATTTTGAAGGCAGATTAGCAGGATTAAGTATGGCTAATATATGCTGCCCCTCATTTTTGGTGTTCACCATAGAATAGACCCACTACCACCCAGACGGAGAGAGAAAGAGAGAGAGAGAGAGAGAGGGAGGGAGAGAGAAAGGGAGGAGTGAGTGACTGAGAGAGTGGGAGATGCAGAGCAGAATTAGGTTGATATTCGCTAATTATCAAAATCCAGAAAAGAGCCATTCAATTCTACAACCACCTAAAAGTAAGCGATTCCCAAACCTTCCATAACAAAGCCATCACCTACAGAGAGATGAGCCTGGAGAAGAGTCCCATATCAAGTCCCATATCAAGCCCCACGACAGCAACACAATTAGACCCAACCAAATCATGAAAAAGCAAAAATATAATTACTTGACACATTGGAAAGAATTAACAAAAAAACAGAGCAAACTAGAATGCTATTTGGCCCTAAACAGAGAGTACACAGTGGCAGAATACCTGACCACTGTGACTGACCCTAAACAGAGAGTACACAGTGGCAGAATACCTGACCACTGTGACTGACCCAAACTTAAGGAAAGCTTTGGCAATGTACAGACTCAGTGAGCATAGCCTTGCTATTGAGAGAGGCTGCTGTATGCAGACCTGGCTCTCAAGAGAAGACAGGCTATGTGCACACAGCCCACACAATGAGGTGGAAACTGACCTGCCGTTCCTAACCTCCTGCCAAATGTATGACCATATTAGAGACACCTTTCCCTAAGATTACACAGACCCACAAAGAATTTGAAATCAAATCAAACTTTGATAAACTCCCATATCTATTGGGTGAAATTACTTGTGTCATGCACAGAGTAGATGTCCTAACCGACTTGCCAAGTTTGTTTAACAAGAAATTTGTGGAGTGGTTGAAAAACGACTTTTAATGACTTCAACCTAAGTGTATGTAAACTTCCGACCTCAACTGTACTACCCCCATGCTCTACCAAGGTTTTCCAGCAAATTGCTTTGACCTTCTACAGTAGCTATGTCGGTCTATTGTACTTCAAACAATGTGTAGACAGGTTGCTTAGGATTCAAACCTTCTCAAACAGCCTAATTGATACTCTTCAGAGGAGGTGCTTCCACAATAATTTGATAAGTACCACATACAAGTTAAAGTATTGGATTCTTCACTGACCACATTAAGGAATGGATTGACATTTGCAGAATGGTTACCTGGAGGAAAATGCGGGAGGGTCATGTTTTTTTGGATTTCAGTCAAGGGGAGGGTCATGTTTTTTTGGATTTCAGTCAAGGGGAGGGTCATGTTTTTTGGGATTTCAGTCAAGGGGAGGGTCATGTTTTTTTGGATTTCAGTCAAGGGGAGGGTCATGTTTTTTTGGATTTCAGTCAAGGGGAGGGTCATGTTTTTGGGGATTTCAGTCAAGGGGAGGGTCATGTTTTTTGGGATTTCAGTCAAGGGGAGGGTCATGTTTTTGGGGATTTCAGTCAAGGGGAGGGTCATGTTTTTTGGATTTCAGTCAAGGGGAGGGTCATGTTTTTTGGGATTTCAGTCAAGGAGAGGGTCATGTTTTTTTGGATTTCAGTCAAGGGGAGGGTCATGTTTTTGGGGATTTCAGTCAAGGGGAGGGTCATGGTTTTTTGGATTTCAGTCAAGGGGAGGGTCATGTTTTTTTGGATTTCAGTCAAGGGGAGGGTCATGTTTTTTTGGATTTCAGTCAAGGGGAGGTTCATGTTTTTTGGGATTTCAGTCAAGGGGAGGGTCATGTTTTTTTGGATTTCAGTCAAGGGGAGGGTCATGTTTTTTGGGATTTCAGTCAAGGGGAGGGTCATGTTTTTTTGGATTTCAGTCAAGGGGAGGGTCATGTTTTTTGGGGATTTCAGTCAAGGGGAGGGTCATGTTTTTGGGGGATTTCAGTCAAGGGAAGGGTCATGCTTTTTCAATTTCAGTCAAGGGGAGGATTTAGTATTGTTTTAATCTATTCCAGGGGACGGTCAATTAATTTGTAATTGATAAAATGTCATTATTTATCACTTTTCGAATGAGTTGCTTATTAGGCTGTATATCAATGTGTGCCCAGTGCCGCCCCTCAACTCCCATTCGCCGCTGGGAGCTCAATATCAAATGCTATTTAAGCTATTCAATCAAACAATCCGTAACCTATAGACTATAGGCTACCAAGTTCATGCTCAGAGATGCACAGAGCAAAATTATATTTCTAAGATAGCTGATGGGAAGGTTTAAATACAACTAGGCTGCATTACACATTAATGGATATTCCAACCCTGAGCCCTGAACGGCTCTGCTCTTGCTGATTTAAAAAAATATATATAATAATAATAAATCAATTGTGTGCTGCCTAATCAATGGCTGTGCTGTGTAGGCCTATGGTGGTATAGTTCAGGAGGAAAACATACAACTTCTATGAGGACAAGCCTATTAGCTATGTTCTGTTCAGTTTGAAAAGGAGAGTGCAGAAATGAGAAGGAGGACCAGAGGTTAAATTTGATCGCTTGCTACAACTATAATAGATTTTATAGTAAACAATATGTTTCTTGTCCATGATGTTATTTAGCACAGTTATTGACCTCACAATAAGCCAGACTCGAGTAAGTTACATTGTGGTGATGACACTCGAATCAGTAGCCGCGGCACAATCAATCAGAAATGGACAGCTCATTGTGCTGAAAGTAGGCAAATTCGAGTAGGCATAATTCATTTCAACGTATTCATTTTAATTAGACTTTACTAAGAACAAGAGGTCTTTGTGTTGGAGCCTATTTCTTCCTATTTAAGATATAAGAGGTAGTTTGAAAGACAAAATTAGGCTTTAGACTGGTATATCCATAGATTTTTAACTACGTAAGTCAGTTAAGAACAAATTCTTATTTACAATGAAGGCCTACCCCGGCCAAAAGCTGGGCCAATTGTACCCTTCCCTACAGGACTCCCAATCACAGCCAGATGTGATGCAGACCTGGATTTGAACCAGGTACTGCAGTTACAACTTTTGCACTGAGCTACAGTGCATTAGACCACAGCGCCACTCTGGAGCCCTTGTAGATATGTCTGTCAATTCCTCCACACACCATGCACTCTTAAAAATACCCTGCCTATACCCTGCCTCCCAGACTCATATTGAAGGGGTAAGAGAGGGTATGCCATAGACCTACTTTTATTAAAGCAAAATTACAAAAAGCAGAGGCCTACGTCCCCCTTGTTTGGTTAGAAAGAAAATAGCATCGATTTGATTATATGATCGATTTATTGATCGATTTGATTATATCATCGATTTGATTATATCATCGATTTGATCATCGATTTGATTATATCATCGATTTAATCATCGATTTGATTATATGATCGATCTGATCATCGATTTGATTATATGATCGATTTGATCATCGATTTGATTATATCATCGATTTGATTATATCATCGATTTGATCATCGATTTGATTATATCATTGATTTGATTATATCATCGATTTTATTATATCATCGATTTGATCATCGATTTGATCATCGATTTGATTATATGATCGATTTGATTATATGATCGATTTGATCACCGATTTGATCACCGATTTGATTATATGATCGATTTGATCATCGATTTGATTATATCATCGATTTGATTATATCATCGATTTGATTATATCGTCGATTTGATTATATGATCGATTTGATCATCGATTTGATTATATGATCGATTTGATCATCGGTTTGATTATATGATCGATTTGATCATCGATTTGATTATATGATCGATTTGATTATATGATCGATTTGATTATATGATCGATTTGATCATTGATTTGATTATATGATCGATTTGATTATATGATCGATTTGATTATATCATCGATTTGATCATCGATTTGATCATCGATTTGATTATATGATCGATTTGATTATATGATCGATTTGATCATCGATTTGATTATATCATCGATTTGATTATATCATCGATTTGATCATTGTCTCAGCCTCCAGTATTTATGCTGCAGTAGTTTGTGTCGGGGGCTGGGGTCAGTTTGTTATATCTGGAGTACTTCTCCTGTCCTATTCGGTGTCCTGTGTGAATCTAAGTGTGCGTTCTCTAATTCTCTCCTTCTCTCTTTCTTTCTCTCTCTCGGAGGACCTGAGCCCTAGGACCATGCCCCAGGACTACCTGTCATGATGACTCCTTGCTGTCCCCAGTCCACCTGGCCATGCTGCTGTTCCAGTTTCAACTGACCTGAGCCCTAGGACCATGCCCCAGGACTACCTGACATGATGACTCCTTGCTGTCCCCAGTCCACCTGGCCATGCTGCTGCTCCAGTTTCAACTTCCACCTGACTGTGCTGCTGCTCCAGTTTCAACTGTTCTGCCTTATTATTATTCGACCATGCTGGTCATTTATGAACATTTGAACATCTTGGCCATGTTCTGTTATAATCTCCACCCGGCACAGCCAGAAGAGGACTGGCCACCCCACATAGCCTGGTTCCTCTCTAGGTTTCTTCCTAGGTATTGGCCTTTCTAGGGAGTTTTTCCTAGCCACCGTGCTTCTACACCTGCATTGCTTGCTGTTTGGGGTTTTAGGCTGGGTTTCTGTACAGCACTTTGAGATATCAGCTGATGTACGAAGGGCTATATAAATCAAATTGATTTGATTTGATTTGATCATCGATTTGATTATATGAAGTGATATAAAACAGTGCTTTGGTGCCCAATGCTTTATGCTAGAAACAAGCTGTAAAATACCCGGGAGAGACGTGACTCCGATGCATATGATGATATCATTGTTTACTTTCTTTGACATTTAGAGGCTGAGCTACAACCTTCTATAGCCGAGGAGACAAACAAAATACTTTGCTTGCGAAGTAATCTAATTCTGTCACTATCAATTGATTAAGCTATTCAGTTTATGTACAATAGAATATATTTAAACCCAGACAGCTTTAAGGAAAACACTTGTAACCTTCTCTCGTTGGCTTAAGCCACAGAAGAGTAGCCAGCAGTTAAAGCTGACATGTTTCTGCGTCGGTAGACCACCTCTGTCTGGGGTGGAAAGGTGAGTTTAACGTCCACCTCTGTCTGGGGTGGAAAGGTGAGTTTAACCTCCACCTCTGTCTGGGGTGGAAAGGTGAGTTTAACGTCCACCTCTGTCTGGGGTGGAAAGGTGAGTTTAACATCCACCTATGTCTGGGGTGGAAAGGTGAGTTTAACCTCCACCTATGTCTGGGGTGGAAAGGTGAGTTTAACGTCCACCTATGTCTGGGGTGGAAAGGTGAGTTTAACCTCCACCTCTGTCTGGGGTGGAAAGGTGAGTTTAACGTCCACCTCTGTCTGGGGTGGAAAGGTGAGTTTAACGTCCACCTCTGTCTGGGGTGGAAAGGTGAGTTTAACCTCCACCTATGTCTGGGGTGGAAAGGTGAGTTTAACCTCCACCTATGTCTGGGGTGGAAAGGTGAGTTTAACGTCCACCTCTGTCTGGGGTGGAAAGGTGAGTTTAACATCCACCTCTGTCTGGGGTGGAAAGGTGAGTTTAACCTCCACCTCTGTCTGGGGTGGAAAGGTGAGTTTAACCTCCACCTATGTCTGGGGTGGAAAGGTGAGTTTAACGTCCACCTCTGTCTGGGGTGGAAAGGTGAGTTTAACGTCCACCTCTGTCTGGGGTGGAAAGGTGAGTTCAACGTCCACCTTTGTCTGGGGTGGAAAGGTGAGTTTAACCTCCACCTCTGTCTGGGGTGGAAAGGTGAGTTTAACGTCCACCTCTGTCTGGGGTGGAAAGGTGAGTTTAACTTCCACCTTTGTCTGGGGTGGAAAGGTGAGTTTAACCTCCACCTCTGTCTGGGGTGGAAAGGTGAGTTTAACCTCCACCTCTGTCTGGGGTGGAAAGGTGAGTTTAACTTCCACCTTTGTCTGGGGTGGAAAGGTGAGTTTAACGTCCACCTCTGTCTAGGGTGGAAAGGTCAGTTTAACTTCCACCTCTGTCTGGGGTGGAAAGGTGAGTTTAACGTCCACCTTTGTCTGGGGTGGAAAGGTGAGTTTAACTTCCACCTCTGTCTGGGGTGGAAAGGTGAGTTTAACTTCCACCTCTGTCTGGGGTGGAAAGGTGAGTTTAACGTCCACCTCTGTCTGGGGTGGAAAGGTGAGTTTAACTTCCACCTTTGTCTGGGGTGGAAAGGTGAGTTTAACCTCCACCTATGTCTGGGGTGGAAAGGTCAGTTTAACTTTTAAAGATACCATGCTCATATTCCTAATGACGTCTCAAATTCAAATATTTAGCAAACAGGGACAGTTTCATTGCTAACAAGACACACCGATGTGGCATTGGAGAAATATGATAAGATGAACAAATCGGCCTCTCTCTGTCCATTCTTAGCCTGTAATTTCTGTCATTTTTGTGGTATTAAAGAAATATTCTAATATGTAAAATGACGTAGAATTGCATGAAATGTTTGTAAATGGCAATATTTTCTTGAACCTACAAACTCAATGATAGATTCATGCAATGCTTTTACTATAAAGGAGATGTTTCCACCCCTACTCTCATCTACGGTGGTCTGCAAACCACACAACCTTCTGGCCCACAGTCCTGTGTGCTATCAAAATGTCTGCATTGCCATATAAAGCTAGCAGGACAAAGAACAGTTTCTAAAACTGCATATCTAAGGCTCTGGTCTGTCCAAAAGAAGACAGGGGTATTCACTTTATGTTTTAATTATAACTTTGGGTACAGAGTTGGGTCAAATATATTTTGCGAAAGGGAGGGCCATCCATTTTAATTTCAGAGAGATAGAGAGATTTTCTCCATGTAACCCTTATCATTGTAACAATTTTCTTCCTGGGAAGGAGAGGACCAAAATGCAGCGTGGTTATTTATAAACATCTTTAATGAAAGATGAAACCGTGAAACACTATACAAAATAAGAAAACCTGGTTAAACCGAAACAGCCCTAACTGGTGCAAAACACAGAGACAGGAACAACCGAAACAGTCCTAACTGGTGCAAAACACAGAGACAGGAACAACCGAAACAGTCCTAACTGGTGCAAAACACAGAGACAGGAACAACCGAACCAGTCCTAACTGGTGCAAAACACAGAGACAGGAACAACCGAACCAGTCCTAACTGGTGCAAAACACAGAGACAGGAACAACCGAACCAGTCCTAACTGGTGCAAAACACAGAGACAGGAACAACCGAACCAGTCCTAACTGGTGTAAAACACAGAGACAGGAACAACCGAAACAGTCCTAACTGGTGTAAAACACAGAGGCAGGAACAACCGAACCAGTCCTAACTGGTGTAAAACACAGAGACAGGAACAACCGAAACAGTCCTAACTGGTGTAAAACACAGAGGCAGGAACAACCGAACCAGTCCTAACTGGTGTAAAACACAGAGACAGGAACAACCGAACCAGTCCTAACTGGTGCAAAACACAGAGACAGGAACAACCGAACCAGTCCTAACTGGTGCAAAACACAGAGACAGGAACAACCGAACCAGTCCTAACTGGTGCAAAACACAGAGACAGGAACAACCGAACCAGTCCTAACTGGTGCAAAACACAGAGACAGGAACAACCGAACCAGTCCTAACTGGTTCAAAACACAGAGACAGGAACAACCGAACCAGTCCTAACTGGTGTAAAACACAGAGGCAGGAACAACCGAACCAGTCCTAACTGGTGTAAAACACAGAGACAGGAACAACCGAAACAGTCCTAACTGGTGTAAAACACAGAGACAGGAACAACCGAACCAGTCCTAACTGGTGTAAAACACAGAGACAGGAACAACCGAACCAGTCCTAACTGGTGCAAAACACAGAGACAGGAACAACCGAACCAGTCCTAACTGGTGCAAAACACAGAGGCAGGAACAACCGAAACAGCCCTAACTGGTGTAAAACACAGAGACAGGAACAACCGAACCAGTCCTAACTGGTGCAAAACACAGAGACAGGAACAACCGAACCAGTCCTAACTGGTGTAAAACACAGAGACAGGAACAACCGAAACAGTCCTAACTGGTGCAAAACACAGAGACAGGAACAACCGAACCAGTCCTAACTGGTGCAAAACACAGAGACAGCAACAATCACCCACGAAATACCCAAAGAATATGGCTGCCTAAATATGGTTCCCAATCGGAGACAACGATAAACACCTGCCTCTGATTGAGAACCACTTCAGGCAACCATAGACTTAGAACACTCAACTGAACACAACCCCATAGACTACAAAACTCCTAGATAAAACAAGACACAAAAATCACCCATGTCACACCCTGGCCTAACCAACATAGTAAAGAAAACACAGAATACTAAGGCCAGGGTAACAATTATAAATAACGTTCACTCCCTAATCCCATTCCACTACCCTTTAAATCGGTTTTTTTTTTCATGATCTGAAAACAAGCTTTTCTTTTATACTTCCAAGACCATCCGTCTTGGATCTGTTTTGTCTGGTAGTAATGTGGTGCCTGCCTGTATTGCCTTAAACATTTTTAATTAGTAATACACGTCATTGAGAAAAAAATACATTTTGTGTGAGTAATAAACAGAACAGGCGGCAGTGTGTTGGACACAGTCACTCACATATATAGAGGTCTATAAAGCCTGTCTCCATTCCTGATTTCTGGAAGCGTTAGCTTTACTTTCACGCCTGTTCACACTCTCCCTCTCTGGCGCTCGAGGGCGCCAGGCTGCCTTTCGTTACGCCTCCGGTCTCCATTATTAAGGGCATAAGCGCTCATTGGACTCACCTGGACTCCTTCACAGCTTTGATTTCCTTCCCTATATCTGTCTGTTTCCTCTGTTTCATCGCTGTGTCAGCATTATAGTCGTTTTCCGTTTCCCCTGTCCAGACAGTGTCCATATTCTTTTCCTGTCCGAGGTTATTAAATATTCCGTGCTTCTCTTCTCCAGCATCGATCCTTACAGCTTACCTATGTAATATTGGCATAAGCTCAAAAACACTTGTTTTGCTAACATTGTCCTGTTTGATCAATTGCTGTATTATCAATGGGCAGTTCATTACCTCTGTTGATGAATATGGAGCTTAAAGTTGTGTTTGTATTTGTATTTATTTTTATACATTTACAATAGGCCTTTATCTAAAAATACACACAGACTAATACAGCAGAATGCTTTTCATTGACTACAGCTCAGCGTTCAACACCGTAGTGCCCTCAAACCGCATCACTAAGCTAAGGACCCTGGGACTAAACACCTCCCTCTGCGACTGGACCCTGGACTTCCTGACGGGCCGCCCCCAGGTGGTAAGGGTAGGTAATAACACATCCGTGACACTGATTCTCAACAGGGGGGCCCTCAGGGGTGTGTGCTCAGTTCCCTCCTGTACTCCTTGTTCACTCATGACTGCGTGGCCAGGCATGATCCAAACACCATCATTAAGTTAGCTGATGACACAACAGATCAGTAGGCCTGATCACTGACAACGATGAGACAGCTTATAGGGAGGAGGTCAGAGACCTGGCCGTGTGGTGCCAGGACAACAACCTCTCCCTCAACGATGAGACAGCCTATAGGAAGGAGGTCAGAGACCTGGCCGTGTGGTGCCAGGACGACAACCTCTCCCTCAACGATGAGACAGCCTATAGGGAGGAGGTCAGAGACCTGGCCGTGTGGTGCCAGGACAACAACCTCTCCCTCAACGATGAGACAGCCTATAGGAAGGAGGTCAGAGACCTGGCCGTGTGGTGCCAGGACGACAACCTCTCCCTCAACGATGAGACAGCCTATAGGGAGGAGGTCAGAGACCTGGCCATGTGGTGCCAGGACAGCAACCTCTCCCTCAACGATGAGACAGCCTATAGGGAGGAGGTCAGAGACCTGGCCGTGTGGTGCCAGGACGTCAACCTCTCCCTCAACGATGAGACAGCCTATAGGGAGGAGGTCAGAGACCTGGCCGTGTGGTGCCAGGACAACAACCTCTCCCTCAACGATGAGACAGCCTATAGGAAGGAGGTCAGAGACCTGGCCGTGTGGTGCCAGGACGACAACCTCTCCCTCAACGATGAGACAGCCTATAGGGAGGAGGTCAGAGACCTGGCCATGTGGTGCCAGGACAGCAACCTCTCCCTCAACGATGAGACAGCCTATAGGGAGGAGGTCAGAGACCTGGCCGTGTGGTGCCAGGACGACAACCTCTCCCTCAACGATGAGACAGCCTATAGAGAGGAGGTCAGAGACCTGGCCGTGTGGTGCCAGGACAACAACCTCTCCCTCAACGATGAGACAGCCTATAGGAAGGAGGTCAGAGACCTGGCCGTGTGGTGCCAGGACGACAACCTCTCCCTCAACGATGAGACAGCCTATAGGGATGAGGTCAGAGACCTGGCCTTGTGGTGCCAGGACAGCAACCTCTCCCTCAACGATGAGACAGCCTATAGGGAGGAGGTCAGAGACCTGGCCGTGTGGTGCCAGGACGACAACCTCTCCCTCAACGATGAGACAGCCTATAGGGAGGAGGTCAGAGACCTGGCCGTGTGGTGCCAGGACAACAACCACTCCCTCAACGATGAGACAGCCTATAGGAAGGAGGTCAGAGACCTGGCCGTGTGGTGCCAGGACGACAACCTCTCCCTCAATGATGAGACAGCCTATAGGGAGGAGGTCAGAGACCTGGCCATGTGGTGCCAGGACAGCAACCTCTCCCTCAACGATGAGACAGCCTATAGGGAGGAGGTCAGAGACCTGGCCGTGTGGTGCCAGGACGACAACCTCTCCCTCAACGATGAGACAGCCTATAGGGAGAAGGTCAGAGACCTGGCCGTGTGGTGCCAGGACAACAACCTCTCCCTCAACGATGAGACAGCCTATAGGAAGGAGGTCAGAGACCTGGCAGTGTGGTGCCAGGACGACAACCTCTCCCTCAACGATGAGACAGCCTATAGGGAGGAGGTCAGAGACCTGGCCATGTGGTGCCAGGACAGCAACCTCTCCCTCAACGATGAGACAGCCTATAGGGAGGAGGTCAGAGACCTGGCCGTGTGGTGCCAGGACGACAACCTCTCCCTCAACGATGAGACAGCCTATAGAGAGGAGGTCAGAGACCTGGCCGTGTGGTGCCAGGACAACAACCTCTCCCTCAACGATGAGACAGCCTATAGGAAAGAGGTCAGAGACCTGGCCGTGTGGTGCCAGGACGACAACCTCTCC
The DNA here is from genome assembly GCF_002021735.2 of Oncorhynchus kisutch. NCBI lineage: Eukaryota > Metazoa > Chordata > Actinopteri > Salmoniformes > Salmonidae > Oncorhynchus > Oncorhynchus kisutch. The sequence continues at coordinate 45,812,622 of NC_034199.2, forward strand.
CTCAACGATGAGACAGCCTATAGGGATGAGGTCAGAGACCTGGCCATGTGGTGCCAGGACAGCAACCTCTCCCTCAACGATGAGACAGCCTATAGGGAGGAGGTCAGAGACCTGGCCGTGTGGTGCCAGGACGACAACCTCTCCCTCAACGATGAGACAGCCTATAGGGAGGAGGTCAGAGACCTGGCCGTGTGGTGCCAGGACAACAACCTCTCCCTCAACGATGAGACAGCCTATAGGAAGGAGGTCAGAGACCTGGCCGTGTGGTGCCAGGACGACAACCTCTCCCTCAACGATGAGATAGCCTATAGGGAGGAGGTCAGAGACCTGGCCATGTGGTGCCAGGACAGCAACCTCTCCCTCAACGATGAGACAGCCTATAGGGAGGAGGTCAGAGACCTGGCCGTGTGGTGCCAGGACGACAACCTCTCCCTCAACGATGAGACAGCCTATAGGGAGGAGGTCAGAGACCTGGCCGTGTGGTACCAGGACAACAACCTCTCCCTCAACATGATCAAGAAAAAGGAGATGATTGTGGACTACAGGAAAAGGAGGACTGAGCACGCATGTGAAGCATTTATTTGAGCTGCAATTAATTTTTGTTTTTGTTTAACACGATTTCGGTTACTACATAACTCCATATGTGTTATTTCATAGTTTTGATGTCTTAATTTATTCTACAATGTAGAAAATAGTAAAAAGAAAGAAAAACCCTGAGTAGGTGTTCTAAAAATTGACCGGTAGTGTACATGTGCATATTTCCTAAATTACTTCAACTAACCGGTGCCCCCTGCACATTGACTCTGTACCAGTACCATCTGTATATAGACTCGCTATTGCTATTTTACTGCTGCTCTTTAAAATTATTTTTACTTATCTATTTAAAAAAAAAAGCATTTCACTGTGAGGTCTACTACACCTGTTGTATTCAGCATTTCACTGTGAGGTCTACTACACCTGTTGTATTCAGCATTTCACTGTGAGGTCTACTACACCTGTTGTATTCAGCATTTCACTGTGAGGTCTACTACACCTGTTGTATTCAGCATTTCACTGTGAGGTCTACTACACCTGTTGTATTCAGCATTTCACTGTGAGGTCTACTACACCTGTTGTATTCAGCATTTCACTGTGAGGTCTACTACACCTGTTGTATTCAGCATTTCACTGTAAGGTCTACTACACCTGTTGTATTCAGCATTTCACTGTAAGGTCTACTACACCTGTTGTATTCAGCATTTCACTGTAAGGTCTACTACACATGTTGTATTCAGCATTTCACTGTAAGGTCTACTACACCTGTTGTATTCAGCATTTCACTGTGAGGTCTACTACACCTGTTGTATTCAGCATTTCACTGTAAGGTCTACTACACCTGTTGTATTCAGCATTTCACTGTGAGGTCTACTACACCTGTTGTATTCAGCATTTCACTGTAAGGTCTACTACACCTGTTGTATTCAGCATTTCACTGTGAGGTCTACTACACCTGTTGTATTCAGCATTTCACTGTGAGGTCTACTACACCTGTTGTATTCAGCATTTCACTGTAAGGTCTACTACACCTGTTGTATTCAGCATTTCACTGTGAGGTCTACTACACCGGTTGTATTCAGCATTTCACTGTGAGGTCTACTACACCTGTTGTATTCAGCATTTCACTGTGAGGTCTACTATACCTGTTGTATTCAGCATTTCACTGTGAGGTCTACTACACCTGTTGTATTCAGCATTTCACTGTACGGTCTACTACACCTGTTGTATTCAGCATTTCACTGTGAGGTCTACTACACCTGTTGTATTCAGCATTTCACTGTGAGGTCTACTACACCTGTTGTATTCAGCATTTCACTGTAAGGTCTACTACACCTGTTGTATTCAGCATTTCACTGTGAGGTCTACTACACCTGTTGTATTCAGCATTTCACTGTGAGGTCTACTACACCTGTTGTATTCAGCATTTCACTGTAAGGTCTACTACACCTGTTGTATTCAGCATTTCACTGTGAGGTCTACTACACCTGTTGTATTCAGCATTTCACTGTGAGGTCTACTACACCTGTTGTATTCAGCATTTCACTGTAAGGTCTACTACACCTGTTGTATTCAGCATTTCACTGTGAGGTCTACTACACCTGTTGTATTCAGCATTTCACTGTAAGGTCTACTACACCTGTTGTATTCAGCATTTCACTGTGAGGTCTACTACACCTGTTGTATTCAGCATTTCACTGTGAGGTCTACTACACCTGTTGTATTCAGCATTTCACTGTAAGGTCTACTACACCTGTTGTATTCAGCATTTCACTGTGAGGTCTACTACACCTGTTGTATTCAGCATTTCACTGTAAGGTCTACTACACCTGTTGTATTCAGCATTTCACTGTGAGGTCTACTACACCTGTTGTATTCAGCATTTCACTGTGAGGTCTACTACACCTGTTGTATTCAGCATTTCACTGTAAGGTCTACTACACCTGTTGTATTCAGCATTTCACTGTGAGGTCTACTACACCTGTTGTATTCAGCATTTCACTGTGAGGTCTACTACACCTGTTGTATTCAGCATTTCACTGTGAGGTCTACTACACCTGTTGTATTCAGCATTTCACTGTAAGGTCTACTACACCTGTTGTATTCAGCATTTCACTGTGAGGTCTACTACACCTGTTGTATTCAGCATTTCACTGTGAGGTCTACTACACCTGTTGTATTCAGCATTTCACTGTAAGGTCTACTACACCTGTTGTATTCAGCATTTCACTGTGAGGTCTACTACACCTGTTGTATTCAGCATTTCACTGTGAGGTCTACTACACCTGTTGTATTCAGCATTTCACTGTAAGGTCTACTACACCTGTTGTATTCAGCATTTCACTGTGAGGTCTACTACACCTGTTGTATTCAGCATTTCACTGTAAGGTCTACTACACCTGTTGTATTCAGCATTTCACTGTGAGGTCTACTACACCTGTTGTATTCAGCATTTCACTGTGAGGTCTACTACACCTGTTGTATTCAGCATTTCACTGTAAGGTCTACTACACCTGTTGTATTCAGCATTTCACTGTGAGGTCTACTACACCTATTGTATTCAGCATTTCACTGTGAGGTCTACTACACCTGTTGTATTCAGCATTTCACTGTGAGGTCTACTACACCTGTTGTATTCAGCATTTCACTGTAAGGTCTACTACACCTGTTGTATTCAGCATTTCACTGTGAGGTCTACTACACCTGTTGTATTCAGCATTTCACTGTGAGGTCTACTACACCTGTTGTATTCAGCATTTCACTGTAAGGTCTACTACACCTGTTGTATTCAGCATTTCACTGTGAGGTCTACTACACCTGTTGTATTCAGCATTTCACTGTGAGGTCTACTACACCTGTTGTATTCAGCATTTCACTGTAAGGTCTACTACACCTGTTGTATTCAGCATTTCACTGTGAGGTCTACTACACCTGTTGTATTCAGCATTTCACTGTAAGGTCTACTACACCTGTTGTATTCAGCATTTCACTGTGAGGTCTACTACACCTGTTGTATTCAGCATTTCACTGTGAGGTCTACTACACCTGTTGTATTCAGCATTTCACTGTGAGGTCTACTACACCTGTTGTATTCAGCATTTCACTGTGAGGTCTACTACACCTGTTGTATTCAGCATTTCACTGTAAGGTATACTACACCTGTTGTATTCAGCATTTCACTGTGAGGTCTACTACACCTGTTGTATTCAGCATTTCACTGTAAGGTCTACTACACCTGTTGTATTCAGCATTTCACTGTAAGGTCTACTACACCTGTTGTATTCAGCATTTCACTGTAAGGTCTACTACACCTGTTGTATTCAGCATTTCACTGTAAGGTCTACTACACCTGTTGTATTCAGCATTTCACTGTGAGGTCTACTACACCTGTTGTATTCAGCATTTCACTGTGAGGTCTACTACACCTGTTGTATTCAGCATTTCACTGTGAGGTCTACTACACCTGTTGTATTCAGCATTTCACTGTAAGGTCTACTACACCTGTTGTATTCAGCATTTCACTGTGAGGTCTACTACACCTGTTGTATTCAGCATTTCACTGTGAGGTCTACTACACCTGTTGTATTCAGCATTTCACTGTAAGGTCTACTACACCTGTTGTATTCGGCGCATGTGACAAATAACATTTGATTTGATTTTGATATATATTCTGAAACATTTTGTTATGTTACCGCCTTATTCTAAAATGGATTGAATAAAATACAGAAATACATTATTATCATCAGTATTCAAAACCTTTGCTATGAGACTCGAAATTGAGCTCAGGTGCATTCTGTTTCCATTGATCATCCTTGAGATGTTGCTACAACTTGATTGGAGTCCACCTGTGGTATTATAAATTGATTGGACATGATTTGGAAAGGTTGTCTATCCTGTCTATATGAGGTCCCACAGTTGACAGTGCACGTCAGAGCAAAAACCAAGCCATGAGGTCGAAGGAATTGTCTGTAGAGCTCCGAGACAGGGTTGTGTCAAGGCACAGATCTGGGGAAGGATACCAAAACATTTATACAGCATTGAAGGTCCCCAAGAACACTGTGGCCTCCATCATTCTTAAATGGAAGAAGGTTGGAACCACCAAGACCCTTCCAAGAGCTGGTCGCCTGGTCAAACTGAGCAATCTGGGGAGAAGGGGCTTGGTCAGGGAGGTGACCAAGAACCTGAGGGTCACTCTGGCAGAGCTCCAGAGTTCCTCTGTGGAGATGGGAGAACCTTCCAGAAGGACAACCATCTCTGTAGCACTCCACCAATCAGGCCTTTATTGTAGAGTGGCCAGACGGAAGCTACTCCTCAGTAAAAGGCACATAACAGCCCGCTTGGAGTTTGCCAACAGGCACCTAAAGGACACTCAGACCATGAGAAACAAGATTCTCTGGTCTGATGAAACCAGGATTGAACACTTCTGCCTAAATGCCAAGTGTCACATCTGGAGGAAACCTGGCATCATCCCTACGGTGAAGCATGGTGGTGGCAGCATCATGCTGTGGGGATGTTTTTTAGAGGCAGGGACTGGGAGACGAGTCAGGATCGAGTTAAAGATGAACGTACAGAGAGATCCTTGATGAAAACCTGCTCCAGAGTTTTCAGGACCTCATACTGGGGCGAAGGTTCACCTTCCAAAAGGACAATGACCCTAAGCACACAGCCAAGACAACACAGGAGTGGCTTCAGGACAAGTCTCTGAATATCTTTGAGTTGTCCAGCCAGACCCCAGACTTGAACCCGATCAAACACCTTTGGAGAGACCTGAAAATAGCTGTGCTGCATCATTCCCCATTGAAGCTGACATAGCTTGAGAGGATCTGCAGAGAAGAATGGGAGAAACTCCCCAAATACAGGTGTGCCAAGCTTGTAGCGTCATACCAAAGAAGACTTGAGGCTTTAATCACCACCATCCCTAGTGCCTGCATTATTGTTTTAACAAATACCAAATGCAACCACAGCCTTCACAGCCCTACAGCCCTCACAGCCCCCACAGCCCCCACAGCCCTCACAGCCCTCACAGCCCTACAGCCCTCACAGCCCTACAGCCCTACAGCCCCCACAGCCCTCACAGCCCTCACAGCCCCCACAGCCCTACAGCCCCCACAGCCCCCACAGCCCTCACAGCCCCCACAGTCCCCACAGCCCCCACAGCCCTCACAACCCTACAGCCCCCAGAGCCCTCACAGCCCCCACAGCCCTACAGCCCCCTACAGCCCCCACAGCCCTCACAGCCCGCACAGCCCCCACAGTCCTACAGCCTCCTACAGCCCCCACAGCCCTCACAGCCCCCACAGCCCTCACAGCCCTCACAGCCCTACAGCCCTCACAGCCCCCACAGCCTCACAGCCCCTACAGCCCCTACAGCCCCTACAGCCCTACAGCCCCACAGCCCTACAGCCCCTACAGCCCTCACAGCCCCACAGCCCTACAGCCCTACAGCCCCTACAGCCCTCACAGCCCCACAGCCCTACAGCCCTACAGCCCCCACAGCCCTACAGCCTCACAGCCACTCAGCCCACTCAGCCCCCTCAGCCTCTCAGCCTCACAGCCACTCAGCCCCCTCGGGCCTCTCAGCCCCACAGCCACTCAGCCCCCTCGGGCCACTCAGCCCCCTCAGCCTCACAGCCACTCAGCCCCCTCAGCCCCCTCAGCCCCCTCAGCCTCACAGCCACTCAGCCCCCTCAGCCTCACAGCCTTACAGCCCCACAGCCACTCAGCCCCCTCAGCCCCCTCAGCCTCACAGCCACTCAGCCCCCTCAGCCTCACAGCCACTCAGCCCCCTCAGCCTCACAGCCACTCAGCCCCCTCAGCCTCACAGCCCTACAGCCCCCACAGCCCTACAGCCCCACAGCCACTCAGCCCCCTCAGCCCCCTCAGCCCCACAGCCCCCTCAGCCCCCTCAGCCCCCTCGGGCCTCTCAGCCCCACAGCCACTCAGCCCCCTCAGCCCCCTCAGCCTCACAGCCACTCAGCCCCCTCAGCCCCACAGCCACTCAGCCCCCTCAGCCCCCTCAGCCCCCTCAGCCCCACAGCCACTCAGCCCCCTCAGCCCCCTCAGCCCCACAGCCTCACAGCCACTCAGCCCCCTCAGCCCCACAGCCACTCAGCCCCCTCAGCCCCACAGCCACTCAGCCCCCTCAGCCCCCTCAGCCCCACAGCCACTCAGCCCCCTCAGCCCCCTCAGCCCCACAGCCACTCAGCCCCCTCAGCCCCCTCAGCCACTCAGCCCCCTCAGCCCCCTCAGCCCCACAGCCACTCAGCCCCCTCAGCCCCCTCAGCCCCCTCAGCCCCACAGCCACTCAGCCCCTCAGCCCCCTCAGCCACTCAGCCCCTCAGCCCCCTCAGCCTCACAGCCACTCAGCCCCCTCAGCCCCACAGCCACTCAGCCCCCTCAGCCCCACAGCCACTCAGCCCCCTCAGCCCCCTCAGCCACTCAGCCCCCTCAGCCCCCTCAGCCCTACAGCCCCACAGCCACTCAGCCCCCTCAGCCCCCTCAGCCCCCTCAGCCTCACAGCCACTCAGCCCCTCGGGCCTCTCAGCCCCACAGCCACTCAGCCCCCTCAGCCCCCTCAGCCCCACAGCCACTCAGCCCCCTCAGCCCCACAGCCACTCAGCCCCCTCAGCCCCCTCAGCCCCACAGCCACTCAGCCCCCTCAGCCCCCTCAGCCCCCTCAGCCCCACAGCCACTCAGCCCCCTCAGCCCCCTCAGCCCCACAGCCACTCAGCCCCCTCAGCCCCCTCAGCCCCACAGCCACTCAGCCCCCTCAGCCCCCTCAGCCCCCTCAGCCACTCAGCCCCCTCAGCCCCCTCAGCCCTACAGCCCCACAGCCACTCAGCCCCCTCAGCCCCCTCAGCCCCCTCAGCCTCACAGCCACTCAGCCCCCTCGGGCCTCTCAGCCCCACAGCCACTCAGCCCCCTCAGCCCCCTCAGCCTCACAGCCACTCAGCCCCCTCGGGCCTCTCAGCCTCACAGCCACTCAGCCCCCTCGGGCCTCTCAGCCCCCTCAGCCACTCAGCCCCACAGCCACTCAGCCCCCTCAGCCCCCTCAGCCCCACAGCCACTCAGCCCCCTCAGCCCCCTCAGCCCCACAGCCACTCAGCCCCCTCAGCCCCCTCAGCCCCCTCAGCCCCCTCAGCCCCACAGCCACTCAGCCCCCTCAGCCCCCTCAGCCACTCAGCCCCCTCAGCCCCCTCAGCCCCACAGCCACTCAGCCCCCTCAGCCCCCTCAGCCCCCTCAGCCTCACAGCCACTCAGCCCCCTCGGGCCTCTCAGCCTCACAGCCACTCAGCCCCCTCGGGCCTCTCAGCCCCCTCAGCCACTCAGCCCCCTCAGCCCCACAGCCCCCTCAGCCCCACAGCCACTCAGCCCCCTCAACCCCCTCGGCCCCCACAGCCCATCCAACCACTTCAGCCCCTCCAGCCTCCACAGCCCCACAGCCCCCACAGTCCCCCACAGACCCCCACAGACCCCACAGCCCCACAGCCCCCCACAGACCACACAGACCCGACAGCCTCTTGGCCGGCGTGGGATATACTTGTTTACCTTGGAACACCAGGCAGGATTAGCAGATGAATAAATAAGAGATGATGAAGCATCTTGTAAGGTCTTCTCCGTAGCCTCCAGGCGCTGTCATTAGCATTGTAAAGCTCTGGCCACCATCGCAGATGGCCCGCTGGCAGTTTGGCCCGGAACGGAAACGGTGAGACAGACAGACAGACAACAGACAGACAGGACAGACAGGACAGACAGACAGACAGACAGACAGACAGATACAGACGACAGAACAGAC
>NC_034199.2:45823450-45858450 GCF_002021735.2 Oncorhynchus kisutch
CACTGCTATGATACCGCTCACAGTACAAATGTAGTCCTACTCGTGATATGACCTACTAGACTAAATACGGGGAATTTCTATTTGTTTGACAATACTTGTAGCCCTACTACAAACACATTAAACAAACTAGGCTAGATCTCAGCTAACGATTTATTTTTATTTAATTGAACCATTATTTAAGTAGGCAAGTCAGTTAAGAACAGAATCTTATTTACAAGTTCTAACTAAACATATGGTAACAGAGATTCTATACATCAGAGTTCTGTATGCAATAATCTGCATACGGTGAACCATGTCTGTAAATGCTTTATAATGGTTTTGCAAAGAGAAACAAAATCCGTGTTACGTGTGGAAAAAATTAGACCGTCAGTAACTAGGTTTCCATTCAATTTGGGACAGATTTTCACGCAAATATTCTAAAATCTGCACGAAACAATATGCGCATTTTGACCTAGTGCACATTAAAATAACTTTTGCCGTTAAATTCCCATGTACCGAATGAAAAATTCAATTAAAATGGGTTTCCATCGCATTTTCAACTCTACTGATGGTTGGTTTTCTCACAAAAATATTGCAGCGTTATATAGCAAATGTGTCCACTCTGGCACATGCGCTCTAGCCAACAGCTCGCAGATCCAGTGCTGGTCGGCTACCAACATTATAAGATTATTATGAATAAAAGCGATATTATTTGTAGTTGTCAAACTGCAGCCAAGCATCGATCATCACGTCACCGGAATAAGAACCCTCGATATTTATTGGAAAGGAGCATCAAGCTCATCACCACCCTGTGAAGTTCATCATCATTTATTTAATCTTTAGCCTAATAATCTGCACGTTTACCCAAATCGCAGTGGGAAGTTTACAACCGTATGATGGTTATTATATTCATTATTATACTAATACATTTTACAGACACAAAAAGATCCCACCATGTAGAACGAACATATTGTCGGTCGGCATTTATGCAATTGCACCGGCATTTCATGTTTCCATCAATCGGGTCATGATTTGTATCACGCGTCAGGTAATTCATCCGCATGAAATGGTTGGATGTAAACGCGATTAGTTATAGCCTACTCTGTATAGAAAAATACAGTGTACAGAATGCAGACGTAATCTAGTGTTACAGATGGTTCATTGAATTATAATAGGCCTAAATATGCACATTAAATGCATTTAAAATGGGTCACACATAGGCTACAGTACACAAACAATTGCACAAAATACCACAGTTACAAAGGCCTACTTTCTTCATGTATGTCACGCCCTGACCTTAGAGATCCTGATTCATTCTCTATCTTTGGTTAGGTCAGGGTGTGACTCGGTTGGGAAAATCTATGTTTTCTATTTCTTTGTTGTTTTTGCGGAGTGTGGTTCCCAATCAGTGGCAGCTGTCTGTCGTTGTCTCTGATTGGGTATCATATATAAGTTCTGATTTTCCGTTTGGGTTTTGTGCGGGGTTATTTTCTGTTTGGTGTCTGTGCCTGACGGAACTGTTCGCTTTTGGATGTGCTATTTTTGTTTGAGTGTTTCTTGTAAATAAATATCATGAACATTTTCCACGCTGCCCTTTGGTCCACTCTTCCTTCCACCGACGACGAGCGTGACAGTGCAATTACCTACCGTGCATTCCCGAAAGTATTCACACACCTTTGAGATATTGTGCCCACTGATCTACACACAATAACCCACAATATCAGTCTGACTTACAAATTCCTGATAAAAAAAAAAAATTAAGATGAAATGTCTTGAGTCAAATAAGTATTCAAGCCCTTTGTTATGGAAAGGCTAAATGCGTTCAGGGGTAAAACTGTGCTTAAAGGAGATACATAATAAGTTGCATGGAATGCAATAAAAGTAGGCTGACATTTTGTTTTTAAAGAATATCCCTCAGCCGAGTCTTAAATTTCGAACCACAAAGACGAGGGCGAAATATCTCTTTGAGCTTGAGGAAGTTATTAATTTCACTGCGGATGGTGTATCAATACACCCAGTCACTACAAAGATACAGGCATCCTTCCTCAGTTGCCGGAGAGGAAGGAAACCGCTCAGGGATTTCACCATGAGGCCAATGGTGATTTTAAAGCAGTTAATGGCTGTGATAGGAGAATACTGAGGATGGATCAACAACATTGTATTTACTCCACAATACTAATCTAAATGACAGAGTGACAAGAAGGAAGTCTGTACAGAATAAAAAATATTCCAAAACATGCATCCTGCTTGCAACAAGACACTAAAGTAATACAACAAATGTGTCAAAGAAATTAACTTTTTGTCCTGAATAATTTGTGTTATGGGGAGGCAGGTAGCCTAGTGGTTAGAGTGTTGGACTAGTAACTGAAAAGTTGCAAGATCAAATCCCTGAGCTGACAAGGTAAAAATCCATTGTTCTGCCCCTGAACAAGGCAGTTAACCCACTGTTCTTAGGCCGTCATTTAAAAATAAGAATTTGTTCTTGACTGACTTGCCTAGCGAAATAAAGGTAAAATATATATTTTTTTTTAAATGTTTGAGGCAAACACAACCCATCACTGAGTAACCCTCTTCATATTTTCAAGCATAGTGGTGGCTGTGTCATGTTATGTGTATGCTTGTCATTGGCAAGTAATCGGGAGATTTTTCAGGATAAAAAGAAACATAGAGCTCAGGCAAAATCCCAGAGGAAACCTGGTTCAGTCTGCTTTCCAACAGACACTGGGAGACACATTTACCTTTCAGCAGGACAATAACCTAAAACACAAGGCAAAATATATACTGGAGTTTCTTACCATGAAGAGTTTAAAAAATAATAATGTGCAAATATTGTACAATCCAGGTGTGGAAAGCTCTAAGAGGCAGAAAGACTAACAGCTGTAATCACTGCCGAAAAGCATTCTGTATTGACTCAAGGGGTTAAATACTAATCTAATAAAGATATATTAGTGTTTATTTTTCATTTAATCTTTTAAAAAATGTAGTATTTTTCTTCCACTGAAAGAAAAAAGACAATTACATTTATTTGAATTCCAATTTGTAAACAACAACAAAATGTGGAAAAAGTCAAGGGGTGTGAATACTTTCTGACGGCACTGTATAATATAATATGGCCAGTTTAATTATCATAAACATATTTTACAGTATAGAATAGCTGGGTAAAAATATTGTCATCAAGATAAAGTTGCATAAATTGCACAATGGTCTTATTTGCTAAAATTGATGCTTGAGGAGTTATGAACAAATTAAATAAGTAGGCCTAAATAAATACATTCAACTATTATTAGTATTATGCTGTGTAGTTATACATCATGTTTTGCTTTCTTTGCCTTGTAGTTCGTGACTGGTTCCACTTGTTTCTCGGACAATGACCTTGTCAACTTCACTTATATCAGAGCGCCAGAGAGTCACTTGTTTTGTCCCATCTATCATCGCCTGGCTGCCTAAAGAGGCTCGCGCTGCTGTTAGTCCATATTGGACGAATTGAAATGTTACTGATCATAACCGTTAAAAACAATTTTGCAGGCTTCGTTTAAAAAATAAATGCCCTTTAGCGGTTTGAGTCGTGGCTCACGCCGTCAGCTGTTGGGCGCTCTATGGGGTCGTCGGGTTGAAATAATAAGCGCTATTGCTCCAACCGCTATTGCTCCAAATGGGCATGGGCGGAGACAGTGTGCGCGCATGTGTGTGTGTGTGTGTGTGTGTGTGTGTGTGTGTGTGTGTGTGTGTGTGTGTGTGTGTGTGTGTGTGTGTGTGTGTGTGTGTGTGTGTGTGTGTGTGTGTGTGTGTGTGTGTGTGTGTGTGTGTGTGTGTGTGTGTGCGTGCTGTGCGCGCAACGACAGGAAACTCACAGTTAACATATTGCAGCACAAAGCTTAATCATTATTCGTTGGTTATTTCCAAGAGCCTGATCGAGTTAGTAATGTCGCTTTCAATTTCACAACAGGAAATAAAATATTACCGAAGTATACTGTACAATTATGATCATGTTTATTATGATATTTTCTGAGGAATTATTTCGTTTGGAAAAACAAACTAAAAAAAGAAATAACCTCAAATGTAAGCTCATCAGAACGGGAAGCTTTTCATCATAAATAGGCTATTCATAATGAACAGTTAATTGATTTACAGTTTAAATTTAATTTACAGTTTTCGAATACAGTCTTTGAATATCCAAAAACATGCATTGTCCCCCCCCCCCCCCCCCCCCCATCATATTGATTAGGCAGGGTTATTGATCTGGTAGAAATATTAAAATCATTACAGTATATAAACACTCCGCAGAACTCTTCTGCTGTAGAATTCGAAAATAGAGACAACAGCTCGTTCTTTTCCCACCGAAAAGTCTAGAATCTATCAACAACAAAAAAGTGTAATCAATTTCATAATTTTCTGCAATGATTGTTATATAATGTTGATGTTACTAAAATAAGATAATGTATTTATCTTATTTAGTGGTGGTCAATGCGATTTATTTAGCCTATTTCTTCCTTATCGTTGCTGAAAAATCTACATGCCTAAACAACTTATTTCCCTCACAAAAATGTCATATGCCGAGTGTGTCTAATTCATTCATTTAACGAAGTTCGAATTTCTTTGTAATGACATCAGATTTGAAGACCCCTAACTCCTCCAAGCCTCCTCCCCTCTCTCCGTTCGCAAGATGCCAATTGGCGAATGGATGACAGACAGTCGGAAAAGCCATGGCATTGTCCCGGTGATTTGCCCCCGGATCGTTAAGTCCGCTATAAAACCCTGTCGTCATGCCCGTGCGTGCCAAATGGGCTGTCAGTTGTGATTGGGAGTAACAAGTGAATTGAACAGCGACACTCTCTCTGCACCGAGCTGCGCTCTGCATCTCGCTCTCTCTCTCTCGGTAGGTTTATTGTCTGCTTTTCGGGATAATATTCATATGTCATTTAGGCAGTTGTGATATTTTTTTTGACACAAAAAATAGCCTCATCTGAGAATCTTTTTATTTTATTTTTTTACTCCATGTGTAGAATAACTTTCAAGAACCTTCTCGTGTCCTTTCGTGGACGTTTTTGTTTACCTTCTCGTGTTTAATCCATTGTACATTGAATTGGTTGTCCCGTGTAGCATCTTTTTATAATCTAGTGACGTGTTTTTACATTTTAATACTAGTGGTAGTGGAAAAGAATCTGATGCTAAATGGTTCGTTTACTTTTCTTTCCGTAGACTATTGCGCTGTCCGAATAAACCTGAGGATCATCATGGACTCCGGTACCAGCCGAGTGTCTAGCCGACCTTCCTCTCCCGATGTGCACGATATGTTCCTGCATGCGATGAAGAAGCACATGGTGGGTTTCTCCGGTACTGTCTCGTCCACACAGAGCGACTCTCCACCGGAGATACCCGCGGACATGCGGAGCCTGTCGGATGACGATGATGACATTACCCTGAAAATGCTGTCAAAGAAGGACCGTAAACTGCTATCGGAGAACGAGCTGCAGGGGATGCGGCTGAAAATCAACAGCCGCGAGCGGAAGAGGATGCACGACCTCAACATCGCCATGGACGGTCTCCGGGAGGTTATGCCTTACGCGCACGGGCCCTCGGTGCGCAAACTCTCCAAAATCGCTACTCTCCTCCTGGCGAGAAACTACATCCTGATGCTGAGCAACTCGCTGGAGGAGATGAAGAGGCTTGTCAGTGAGTTCTACGGCAGCGGCCACCACAGCAGCTTCCACCCCTCCGCATGTGGTACCATGGCGCACACTGGGCCCCTGCCTGGTCATCCGGCCGTTTCCCACGCCTCCCACCCGGTGCACCACCCACTTCTTCCCCCGGCAGTCTCCACGGTTGCCTCTCTCTCTACAACGGGTCTCACCTCGATCAGACCCCACCATGGACTCCTGAAGGCGCCCTCGGCCGTCCCGGGCCCCCTGGGTAGCAGTTTCCATCACTGGGGCGCGGGAATGCCCTGTCCATGCAGCATGTGCCAGGTGCCACCACATGTTTCCGGCATGAGCGCTGTCACAATGTCCAGGCTGACGAGTGACTCCAAATGACTTGAACTCTTATCATAAAACGAGAGAGGGAGAAAAGTGAAATTAACTTTGGGTTGAAGACGTCAAAGTGTATATCAGTCCAACACGTTTTTTCATTTTGATTTATCTGTTGCTGAAATAAATGTTGGATTGAGCAGAAATGCATTGCTTTAGAAAATGGGAGGAGCGCTACTTACATACCATGTTGTAGAATGATTTAGATAAATGTATAAAGGGTGCTTTTCATATTCAGTAAAGCCCGTCACTGTATGCAAACCTATCTTACATTGTGGCTGACAGGAATACACATTACTGATGGCTTTTAATGTCATGTTCTCGATCATTATTTAACTTTAGACTAGCGCATTCCCGAGACAGAGTAAACGAAAGTACACTATGTAGGTAAAGCATACGGCATGAGAACACAATGGTAATGTAGATTGTAAATTTGTAGATTCAGATTTCTGTTTGTACGATAGTTTTTATATCAGGCCCTTGGTTAATGTTTGGATTTACACTTTTAGCTTGTGTCTGCTTTCAGCCATGTAGCGCTGGTACCATGTTGCTCCTGCTTCTTCCTCCTGTACCATGTTGCTCCCTCTGCCTCCTGTACCATGTTGCTCCCTCTGCCTCCTGTACCATGTTGCTCCCTCTGCCTCCTGTACCATGTTGCTCCCTCTGCCTCCTGTACCATGTTGCTCCTGTTTTCTGCCTCCTGTACCATGTTGCTCCTGTTTTCTTCCTCCTGTACCATGTTGCTCCTGCTTCTTCCTCCTGTACCATGTTGCTCCTGCTTCTTCCTCCTGTACCATGTTGCTCCTGCTTCTTCCTCCTGTACCATGTTGCTCCTGCTTCTTCCTCCTGTACCATGTTGCTCCTGTTTTCTTCCTCCTGTACCATGTTGCTCCTGTTTTCTTCCTCCTGTACCATGTTGCTCCTGCTTCTTCCTCCTGTACCATGTTGCTCCTGTTTTCTTCCTCCTGTACCATGTTGCTCCTGCTTTTTCCTCCTGTACCATGTTGCTCCTGCTTCTTCCTCCTGTACCATGTTGCTCCCTCTGCCTCTTGTACAATATGTCCTCTCAGTATTTTCTCTCCAACGTCACTGTCGATCCTATAGATGGCTGTTTTCTCATGTATGTTTCCTCTTTCCATGTTTTGTTTGTTGTCGCCAAGCCCGTCACAAGCCCGACGCACGACGCACGCAAAGAATGATCACTTCTTTATTTTTTTATAAAAAAGTGCTAAATTATATTTATTTACTTATTTTGGATGGGATTTCAAATGAATCAATGACGATGATTATGTTGGGATTTTTACATGTTAAATAAAATAAGTTTAATTGACATCGTTCTTTCTCACTGATGTTCCACAGAAATGGTATGAAAAACATACACCAGGCCCCAAATTAACCCCAATATTATCCATTAGTACACATGTAGATATTATCTAAACATCGAATAGGTGACGTAAGCAATAGCGCAACAGTTTGTTCTCCCCGGAAATGCGTATGGAATTTAAAGATACAGTCAGACGTACGTTTATGTCAAAACTGTGCGTAAAATATATATATATATATTTTAAAACCTTCAACATTTTATAAAAAAACCAAAAGGCTACTTTCAAACAATAGCCAGATGCCTTTTAGAAAATGATTTTGCATACAAAAACAAATTAGAGCCACAATACACTTTAATAAACATAGGCGATACTTTTGAAACCTGTTTTTTTTAGGGGAGGGGGGGGGGGGGGATCAGAATTATGATTGACTAACAATGACTAACTGTCCTCCTCTGTTCAATTCAACCGAGGACAAAGAAATCCACACCATTCAGATTCCATTCACAGTGAGTCCAGACTGCTTCATTTTGAGCTCTCACTTTTGTTAGCAAAATCATGTTTTACATTATAGGCCTACTATAATCTCAGTATCATTGTAATCCATGTGGGTTTGATATGTTTTATATGTGGATCATACAGTATATGTGCTCCTCTGTTGGAAAAACCAATTGCTCTCTCTGTACATTTACAATACATTTCAAACGTCAAACTTTCCATTCAGAAATCAAAACATCCCGAAATTGTTATTCAACTGCTTGACCTCGCCAATGAATAAAAACAATATATATATGTGTATATGTGGCTCTAATATATATATATATCATTAGGTTTTTAGATATTTCGTTTAGTAAAATTACAGAAGGATAAACCACACAAGATGTGATTCAATGCAAACTCGACATTTGGAGATGCCAAATTCCTTTAAATGGTGCGGAAGGTAGCCTAGTGGTTAGAGTGTTGGACTAGAAACCGAAAAATGGCAAGATCCAATCCCCGAGCTGACAAGGTAAAGAACTGTCGTTCTGCCCCTGAACAAGGCAGTTAACCCCACTGTTCCTAGACCAGTTAACCCACTGTTCCTAGACCAGTTAACCCACTGTTCCTAGACCAGTTAACCCCACTGTTCCACTGTTCCTAGACCAGTTAACCCACTGTTCCTAGACCAGTTAACCCACTGTTCCTAGACCAGTTAACCCCACTGTTCCACTGTTCCTAGACCTGTTAACCCCACTGTTCCTAGACCGTCATTGTAAAAAAGAATTGTTCTTAAAACTGATTTGCCTAATCAAGTTTTAAAAAAAAATCAGAAGTGAGGATGAAAAGTTACAAATGTCAAGATCTTTTTAGAATAATCCATAATTAACGTATAGCTCCGATTAGTTTTATAGAGTCAACTAATTATCCTAACTAATTAGACAAAACAAATAAATATAATTTATATTCAAAGTATACATATAGAATATATTATCACCATTCTTGTTTTCGCCGTAATTATATTCAGAGCACAACACACTTGTGTGTGACTTTGACTCTCCTTCAGACTCACTCATACAAAGGTGACTTACGTTTTTTTGGCACCAGTTTGATTTTGTCCACGCCTCGTTACTGTCACAACGAGCTGTGTTTGAATTGTTTAGGCAAGGATCCAATTGGACATCCATATTTCTAGTTTTGTTTTGTTTTGTTGTTATACTTTGATGAGCTGAAAAGCTAATAATCCGGCCTTTTGGATATTTATTCAGAGACTCTACACGAGAGAGGGCCACTAACCGAGACCTAAGCTAAATGTATTTGGATTCTTGAGCTATATATTTATTTATTTTTAACTAGGCAAGTCAGTTATGAACAAATTCTTATTTTCAATGACGGCCTAGGAAGAGTGGGTTAACTGCCTGTTCAGGGGCAGAACGACAGCTTTGTACCTTGTCAGCTCGGGGATTGGATCTTGCAATTTTTGGGGAAGCTTTCGGTTACTAGTCCAACGCTCTAACCACTAGGCTACCCTGCCGCTCCGAAACATGAGTGCAAACGATCCCCAATACAAGTTCTGTTGTGAGGAATATCCGGGAATAAATGAATATAGAAGGGTGTACATTAGTAAACGGCGGCAGCTGCATAGCAGGTTGTCCATGCGGCTGCAATGTTTTCAAAAGGCTTTTGAAGCTGGAACGATATAGAATGAACCTGCTGTTTGAATATTCATGCTCGCATTTCTATATTCCTCTGTCTTCTTTTTTTTTAAACAATTTAATTATTCAAATGATGTGAATGAGAAGAAAAAAAAATGTGTAGGGCGTTTTGGTAAAAGCCCAAAGAAAAACATTTGTTTGACTCACTGCTATCTCTTCCTAATTTCACTTCAACCACTTGAAAAATATCCGCTTGTTTCAATAGTTTTTAGTTGTTCACAGACACGCACAAACACACACGCATGCCACACCTGAAAAACCTAGGTGAAAGGATGCCACTTGAGCTATCTCAGCCAAAAGATGTCTACTAGCCTATGAAAAGGGGTAACGCAATTTGACAGAACAAATTGAGTCCAAACCGAGTTTAATCAAATGTGTAAACAACACAATGTTTAACATGTATTTTTTTGGACCGACATCTGCTTGTTCAGGTCATCTCTTAGCCCGCCACCCTATTGAGAACCCATTTGCTGCCTGCGAAATGCAATTACTCACAGAGTTAATGGGGATTAGAGGTATCACATTTCAAAATTAATTAGAACCCCCCCCCCCCCACTCACTACCCACAATTCCATCTTTTTCGTTCCCACCTTAACGAGCAGCCTTTCTTACTTCATTATGAGTCAGTCAGTTATCTACACACCATTACACACACACACCATTACACACACACACACACACACACACACACACACACACACACACACACACACACACACACACACACACACACACACACACACACACACAGGGACACACACGCACGTGCACACGTACATACAGACATATATACTTACATACGTACATACAGTTTAAGTCGGAAGTTTACATACAATTAGGTTGTAGTCATTAAAACTCGTTTTTCAATCACTCCACACATTTCTTGTTAACAAACTATAGTTTTGGCAAGTCGGTTAGAACATCTACTTTGTGCAGTACACAAATAATCTTTCCAACAATTGTTTACAGACAGATTATTTAACTTATAATTCACTGTATCACAATTCCAGTGGATCAGAAGTTACACTAAATTGACTGTGCCTTTAAACAGCTTGGACAATTCCAGAAAATGATGTCATGGCTTTAGAAGTTTCTGATAGGCTATTGACATTATTTGGGTCAATTGGAGGCGTACCTGTGAATGTATTTCAAGGCCTACCTTCAAACTCAGTGCCTCTTTGTTTCACATCATGGCGACAATCAACAGAAATCAGCCAAGACCTCCACAAGTCTGGTTCATCCTTGGGAGCAATTTCCCGAATGCCTGAAGGTAGTACGTTCATCTGTACAAACAATAGTACGCAAGTATAAACACCATGGGACCATGCAGCCGTCATACCACTCAGGAAGGAGACGTTCTGTCTCCTAGAGATGAAGGTACTGTGGTGCGAAAAGTGCAAATCAATCCCAGAACAACAGCAAAGGACCTTGTGAATATGCTGGAGGAAACATGTACAAAAGTATCTATATCCATAGTAAAACGAGTCCTATATCGACATAACCTGAAAGGCTGCTCAGCAAGGAAGAAGCCACTGCTCCAAAACCACCATAAAAAAGCCAGACTACGGTTTGCAACTGCACATGGGGACAAAGATCGTACTTTTTGGAGAAATGTCCTCTGGTCTGAGGAAACCAAATAGAACTATTTGGCCATAATGAACATCGCTATGTTTGGACGAAAAAGGGGGAGGCTTGCAAGCCGAAGAACACCCTCCCAACCGTGAAGCACGGGGGTGGCAGTATCATGTTGTGGGGGTGCTTTGCTGCAGGTGGGACTGGTGCACTTCACAAAATAGATGGCATCATGAGGATGGAAAATTATGTGGATATATTGAAGCAAAATCTCAAGACCTCAGTCAGGAAGTTAAAGCTTGGTCGCAAATGGGTCTTCCAAATCGACAATGACCCCAAGCATACTTCCAAAGTTGTGGCAAAATGGCAACAAAGTTAAGGTATTGGAGTGGCCATCACAAAGCCCTGACATCAATCCTATTGAAAGTTTGTGGGCTGAACTGAAAAAGCGTGTGCGAGCAAGGAGGCCTACAAACTTGACTCAGTTATACCAGCTCTGTCAGGAGGAATGGGACAAAATTCACCCAACTTATTGTGGGAAGCTTGTGGAAGGCTACCTGAAACGTTTGACCCAAGTTAAACAATTTCAAGGCAATGCTACCAAATACTAATTGAGTGTATGTAAACTTCTGACCCACTGGGAATGCGATGAAAGAAATAAAAGCTGAAATAAATCATTCTCTCTACAGTTATTCTGACATTTCACATTCTCAAAATAAAGTGGTGGTCCTAACTGACCTGAGACAGGGAATTTTTACTAGGATTAAACGTCAGGAATTGTGAAAAACTGAGTTTAAATGTATTTGGCTAAGGTGTATGTAAACTTCCGACTTCAACTGTACACACATACGTACATACATACATAAATATATATATGCATTCGGAAAGTGTCCAGACCACTTAATTTTTTCCACATTTCGTTACGTTATTCTAAAATGAAATATATGTTTTCCTCATCGATCTACACACAATACATAATGACATAATGAAAACAAGCTTTGAGAGCTTTAAGCTAATGTTTTTAAAAAACAAACATAAACACCTTATTTACATCAGGATTCAGACCCTTTGCTATGACAATATCCCAATGCCCCAGGGCAGTGATTGGGGACATTGCCCTGTGTAGGGTGCCGTCTTTCGGATGGGACGTTAAACGGGTGTCCTGACTCTCTGAGGTCATTAAAGATCCCATGGCACTTATTGTAAGAGTAGGGGTGTTAACCCCGGTGTCCTGGCTAAATTCCCAATCTGGCCCTCAAACCATCATGGTCACCTAATCATCCCCAGTTTACAATTGGCTCATTCATCCCCCTCCTCTCCCCTGTAACTATTCCCCAGGTCGTTGCTGTAAATGAGAACATGTTCTCAGTCAACTTACCTGGTTAAATAAGGGATAAATAAAAAATATAGAAATATGAGACTCGAAATTGTGCTCAGGTGGATCCTGTTTCCATTGTTCATCCTTCAGATGTTTCTACCACTAATTGGAGTCCACCTGTGGTAAATTCAATTGATTGGACATGATTTGGAAAGGCACATGCCTGTCTATATAAGGTCCCATAGTTGACAGTGCATGTCAGAGCAAAAACCAAGCCATGATGTCAAAGGAATTGTCCGTAGAGCTCCGAAACATGATTGTGTCGAGGTATAGATCTGGGGAAGGGTACGAAAACATTTCTGCAGCATTGAAGGTCCCCAAGAACACAGTGGCCTCCATCATTCTTAAACTAAAGAAGTTTGGAACCACCAAGACTGTTCCCAGAGCTGGCCGCCCGGCCAAACTGAGCCATGGGGAGAGAAGGGCCTTGGTCAGCGAGTGTGCAAAGCTGTCATCAAGGCAAAGGGTTGCTGTTTGTACAATCTCAAACATAAAATACATTTAGATTTGTTTAACACTTTTTTGGTTACTACATGATTCCATATGTGTCATTTCATAGTTTTGATGTCTGTACTAGTATTCTACAATGTAGAAAATAGTCAAAATAAAGAAAAACCCTGGAATGAGTAGGTGTTGTAAAACCTCTGACTTGTACTGTACTGCGCGCGCGCACACACACACACACACACACACACACACACACACACAAATGAATTAAGTCTGGGGAATTAATAATATGAATACAAATGTGTTTACCTTTTACATTTACTTGATAATATGATTAAATATGAGTTGATGTAACTCAAAATATTAAGTCAACCCAAAATATTAGTGTTTCACAAACATTTAATGTTAAAAAACGATTGATGTGTATAATCATATGTCATTTTAACTTTAACTTTGACAGCTATTTTTTGTATTTTATTAGGATCCACAGTAGCGGTTGTGAAAGCAGCAGCTACTCTTTCTGGGGTCCTCACAACACATAAAACATGACGAAATAGAGAACATTAAAATTAACAGACAAGAACAGCTCCATTTCGGGGGAGGCAGGTAGCCTAGTGGTTAGAGCTGTTGGGCGACTAACCGAAAGGATCGAATCCCGAAGCTGACAAGGTAAAGGCAGTTAACCCCACTGTTCCCCGGTAGGCCGTCATTATGAAGAAGAATTTGTTCTTTAACTGACTTGCCTCGTTAAATAACATCAACCAGCAGTAACTTATTATTGAACAAACATTGGTGATCCATTACACCTTATGGCACAACAAACAGCTAAACACTAACATAGAAATGGGCTTTTCTTTCTTCAAACATGCATACAACAAAATATGTAAAAGTCAAAAACAAAATGGAATTACCCACAATCCTCTAAAAACAGAGCCATGTGGCAAGTTGTTGCATGAATTTAAATTATTAAATAGAGAGAAATATTATTACAATTGAGTAAATTAAATCACTTAAATCACTTAATATACTTAAATGTTTTTGGTCAAATTAAGTTAGCAAATCATTGAAAGGACTTGCATAACGTACAGGGAAGGAATCAGTCATACTGTACAGGGAAGGAATCAGTCATAATGTACAGGGAAGGAATCAGTCATAATGTACAGGGAAGGAATCGGTCATAATGTACAGGGAAGGAATCAGTCATACTGTACAGGGAAGGAATCCGTCATAATGTACAGGGAAGGAATCAGTCATACTGTACAGGGAAGGAATCAGTCATAATGTACAGGGAAGGAATCGGTCATAATGTACAGGGAAGGAATCGGTCATAATGTACAGGGAAGGAATCGGTCATAATGTACAGGGAAGGAATCGGTCATAATGTACAGGGAAGGAATCGGTCATAATGTACAGGGAAGGAATCAGTCATAATGTACAGGGAAGGAATCAGTCATAATGTACAGGGAAGGAATCGGTCATAATGTACAGGGAAGGAATCAGTCATAATGTACAGGGAAGGAATCGGTCATAATGTACAGGGAAGGAATCGGTCATAATGTACAGGGAAGGAATCGGTCATAATGTACAGGGAAGGAATCGGTCATAATGTACAGGGAAGGAATCAGTCATACTGTACAGGGAAGGAATCAGTCATAATGTACAGGGAAGGAATCAGTCATAATGTACAGGGAAGGAATCGGTCATAATGTACAGGGAAGGAATCAGTCATACTGTACAGGGAAGGAATCCGTCATAATGTACAGGGAAGGAATCAGTCATACTGTACAGGGAAGGAATCAGTCATAATGTACAGGGAAGGAATCGGTCATAATGTACAGGGAAGGAATCGGTCATAATGTACAGGGAAGGAATCGGTCATAATGTACAGGGAAGGAATCGGTCATAATGTACAGGGAAGGAATCGGTCATAATGTACAGGGAAGGAATCAGTCATAATGTACAGGGAAGGAATCAGTCATAATGTACAGGGAAGGAATCGGTCATAATGTACAGGGAAGGAATCAGTCATAATGTACAGGGAAGGAATCGGTCATAATGTACAGGGAAGGAATCAGTCATACTGTACAGGGAAGGAATCCGTCATAATGTACAGGGAAGGAATCAGTCATACTGTACAGGGAAGGAATCAGTCATAATGTACAGGGAAGGAATCGGTCATAATGTACAGGGAAGGAATCGGTCATAATGTACAGGGAAGGAATCGGTCATAATGTACAGGGAAGGAATCGGTCATAATGTACAGGGAAGGAATCGGTCATAATGTACAGGGAAGGAATCAGTCATAATGTACAGGGAAGGAATCAGTCATAATGTACAGGGAAGGAATCGGTCATAATGTACAGGGAAGGAATCAGTCATAATGTACAGGGAAGGAATCGGTCATAATGTACAGGGAAGGAATCGGTCATAATGTACAGGGAAGGAATCGGTCATAATGTACAGGGAAGGAATCGGTCATAATGTACAGGGAAGGAATCAGTCATACTGTACAGGGAAGGAATCAGTCATAATGTACAGGGAAGGAATCAGTCATAATGTACAGGGAAGGAATCGGTCATAATGTACAGGGAAGGAATCAGTCATACTGTACAGGGAAGGAATCCGTCATAATGTACAGGGAAGGAATCAGTCATACTGTACAGGGAAGGAATCAGTCATAATGTACAGGGAAGGAATCGGTCATAATGTACAGGGAAGGAATCGGTCATAATGTACAGGGAAGGAATCGGTCATAATGTACAGGGAAGGAATCGGTCATAATGTACAGGGAAGGAATCGGTCATAATGTACAGGGAAGGAATCAGTCATAATGTACAGGGAAGGAATCAGTCATAATGTACAGGGAAGGAATCGGTCATAATGTACAGGGAAGGAATCAGTCATAATGTACAGGGAAGGAATCGGTCATACTGTACAGGGAAGGAGTCAGTCATACTGTACAGGGAAAGAATCGGTCATAATGTACAGGGAAGGAATCAGTCATACTGTACAGGGAAGGAATCAGTCATAATGTACAGGGAAGGAATCAGTCATAATGTACAGGGAACGAATCAGTCATAATGTACAGGGAAGGAATCAGTCATAATGTACAGGGAAAGAATCGGTCATAATGTACAGGGAAGGAATCAGTCATAATGTACAGGGAAGGAATCAGTCATAATGTACAGGGAAGGAATCAGTCATAATGTACAGGGAAGGAATCGGTCATAATGTACAGGGAAGGAATCGGTCATAATGTACAGGGAAGGAATCGGTCATAATGTACAGGGAAGGAATCGGTCATAATGTACAGGGAAGGAATCGGTCATAATGTACAGGGAAGGAATCAGTCATAATGTACAGGGAAGGAATCAGTCATAATGTACAGGGAAGGAATCGGTCATAATGTACAGGGAAGGAATCAGTCATAATGTACAGGGAAGGAATCGGTCATACTGTACAGGGAAGGAGTCAGTCATACTGTACAGGGAAAGAATCGGTCATAATGTACAGGGAAGGAATCAGTCATACTGTACAGGGAAGGAATCAGTCATAATGTACAGGGAAGGAATCAGTCATAATGTACAGGGAAGGAATCAGTCATAATGTACAGGGAAGGAATCAGTCATAATGTACAGGGAAAGAATCGGTCATAATGTACAGGGAAGGAATCAGTCATAATGTACAGGGAAGGAATCAGTCATAATGTACAGGGAAGGAATCAGTCATAATGTACAGGGAAGGAATCGGTCATAATGTACAGGGAAGGAATCGGTCATAATGTACAGGGAAGGAATCGGTCATAATGTACAGGGAAGGAATCGGTCATAATGTACAGGGAAGGAATCGGTCATAATGTACAGGGAAGGAATCGGTCATAATGTACAGGGAAGGAATCAGTCATAATGTACAGGGAAGGAATCAGTCATAATGTACAGGGAAGGAATCAGTCATACTGTACAGGGAAGGAATCAGTCATACTGTACAGGGAAGGAATCAGTCATAATGTACAGGGAAGGAATCAGTCATAATGTACAGGGAAGGAATCAGTCATAATGTACAGGGAAGGAATCGGTCATACTGTACAGGGAAGGAATCAGTCATAATGTACAGGGAAGGAATCGGTCATAATGTACAGGGAAGGAATCAGTCATAATGTACAGGGAAGGAATCAGTCATAATGTACAGGGAAGGAATCAGTCATAATGTACAGGGAAGGAATCAGTCATAATGTACAGGGAAGGAATCAGTCATACTGTACAGGGAAGGAATCAGTCATAATGTACAGGGAAGGAATCAGTCATAATGTACAGGGAAGGAATCAGTCATAATGTACAGGGAAGGAATCAGTCATAATGTACAGGGAAGGAATCGGTCATAATGTACAGGGAAGGAATCAGTCATACTGTACAGGGAAGGAATCAGTCATAATGTACAGGGAAGGAATCAGTCATACTGTACCGTGAAGGAATCAGTCATAATGTACAGGGAAGGAATCAGTCATACTGTACAGGGAAGGAATCGGTCATAATGTACAGGGAATGAGTTATACTGTACAGGGAAGGAATCAGTCATACTGTACAGGGAAGGAATCAGTCATAATGTACAGGGAAGGAATCAGTCATACTGTACAGGGAAGGAATCAGTCATACTGTACAGGGAATGAGTCAGTCATAATGTACAGGGAAGGAATCAGTCATACTGTACAGGGAAGGAATCGGTCATAATGTACAGGGAATGAGTCATACTGTACAGGGAAGGAATCGGTCATACTGTACAGGGAATGAGTCATACTGTACAGGAAAGGAATGAGTCATACTGTACAGGGAAGGAATCAGTCATACTGTACAGGGAAGGAATCGGTCATACTGTACAGGGAATGAGTCATAATGTACAGGGAAGGAATCAGTCATAATGTACAGGGAAGGAATCAGTCATACTGTACAGGGAAGGAATCAGTCATACTGTACAGGGAAGGAATCAGTCATAATGTACAGGGAAGGAATCAGTCATAATGTACAGGGAAGGAATCAGTCATACTGTACAGGGAAGGAATCAGTCATAATGTACAGGGAAGGAATCAGTCATAATGTACAGGGAAGGAAACAGTCATACTCTACAGGGAAGGAATCAGTCATAATGTACAGGGAAGGAATCAGTCATAATGTACAGGGAAGGAATCAGTCATACTGTACAGGGAAGGAATCGGTCATAATGTACAGGGAATGAGTCATACTGTACAGGGAAGGAATCAGTCATACTGTACAGGGAAGGAATCAGTCATAATGTACAGGGAAGGAATCAGTCATACTGTACAGGGAAGGAATCAGTCATACTGTACAGGGAATGAGTCAGTCATAATGTACAGGGAAGGAATCAGTCATACTGTACAGGGAAGGAATCGGTCATAATGTACAGGGAATGAGTCATACTGTACAGGGAAGGAATCGGTCTTACTGTACAGGGAATGAGTCATACTGTACAGGGAAGGAATGAGTCATACTGTACAGGGAAGGAATCAGTCATACTGTACAGGGAAGGAATCGGTCATACTGTACAGGGAATGAGTCATAATGTACAGGGAATGAGTCATAATGTACAGGGAAGTAATCAGTCATACTGTACAGGGAAGGAATCAGTCATACTGTACAGGGAAGGATTCAGTCATACTGTACAGGGAAGGAATCAGTCATAATGTACAGGGAAGGAATCAGTCATAATGTACAGGGAAGGAAACAGTCATACTCTACAGGGAAGGAATCAGTCATAATGTACAGGGAAGGAATCAGTCATAATGTACAGGGAAGGAATCAGTCATACTCTACAGGGAAGGAATCAGTCATACTCTACAGGGAAGGAATCAGTCATAATGTACAGGGAAGGAATCAGTCATACTGTACAGGGAAGGAATCAGTCATACTCTACAGGGAAGGAATCAGTCATACTGTACAGGGAAGGAATCGGTCATAATGTACAGGGAAGGAATCAGTCATAATGTACAGGGAAGGAATCAGTCATACTGTACAGGGAAGGAATCAGTCATACTCTACAGGGAAGGAATCAGTCATAATGTACAGGGAAGGAATCAGTCATACTCTACAGGGAAGGAATCAGTCATACTCTACAGGGAAGGAATCAGTCATAATGTACAGGGAAGGAATCAGTCATAATGTACAGGGAAGGAATCAGTCATACTCTACAGGGAAGGAATCAGTCATAATGTACAGGGAAGGAATCAGTCATACTGTACAGGGACGGAATCAGTCATAATGTACAGGGAAGGAATCAGTCATAATGTACAGGGAAGGAATCAGTCATACTGTACAGGGAAGGAATCAGTCATACTGTACAGGGAAGGAATCAGTCATACTGTACAGGGAAGGAATCAGTCATAATGTACAGGGAAGGAATCAGTCATACTCTACAGGGAAGGAATCAGTCATACTCTACAGGGAAGGAATCAGTCATACTCTACAGGGAAGGAATCAGTCATACTGTACAGGGAAGGAATCAGTCATACATACTAACCTGTAGGGAAGGAATCAGTCATAATGTACAGGGAAGGAATCAGTCATACATACTAACCTGTAGGGAAGGAATCAGTCATACATACTACCTGTAGGGAAGGAAGCAGTCATACTGTACAGGGAAGGAATCAGTCATACATACTAACCTGTAGGGAAGGAATCAGTCATACATACTAACCTGTAGGGAAGGAATCAGTCATACATACTAACCTGTAGGGAAGGAATCAGTCATACATACTAACCTGTAGGGAAGGAATCAGTCATACATACTAACCTGTAGGGAAGGAATCAGTCATACATACTAACCTGTAGGGAAGGAATCAGTCATACATACTAACCTGTAGGGAAGGAATCAGTCATACATACTAACCTGTAGGGAAGGAATCAGTCATACATACTAACCTGTAGGGAAGGAATCAGTCATACATACTAACCTGTAGGGAAGGAATCAGTCATACATACTAACCTGTAGGGAAGGAATCAGTCATACATACTAACCTGTAGGGAAGGAATCAGTCATACATACTAACCTGTAGGGAAGGAATCAGTCATACATACTAACCTGTAGGGAAGGAATCAGTCATACATACTAACCTGTAGGGAAGGAATCAGTCATACTGTACAGGGAAGGAATCCGTCATACATACTAACCTGTAGGGAAGGAATCAGTCATACATACTAACCTGTAGGGAAGGAATCAGTCATACTGTACAGGGAAGGAATCCGTCATACATACTAACCTGTAGGGAAGGAATCAGTCATACTGTACAGGGAAGGAATCCGTCATACATACTAACCTGTAGGGAAGGAATCAGTCATACATACTAACCTGTAGGGAAGGAATCAGTCATACTGTACAGGGAAGGAATCCGTCATACATACTACCTGTAGGGAAGGAATCAGTCATACATACTAACCTGTAGGGAAGGAATCAGTCATACATACTAACCTGTAGGGAAGGAATCAGTCATACATACTAACCTGTAGGGAAGGAATCAGTCATACATACTAACCTGTAGGGAAGGAATCAGTCATACATACTAACCTGTAGGGAAGGAATCAGTCATAATACTAACCTGTAGGGAAGGAATCAGTCATACATACTAACCTGTAGGGAAGGAATCAGTCATACTGTACAGGGAAGGAATCAGTCATACATACTAACCTGTAGGGAAGGAATCAGTCATACATACTAACCTGTAGGGAAGGAATCAGTCATACATACTAACCTGTAGGGAAGGAATCAGTCATACATACTAACCTGTAGGGAAGGAATCAGTCATACATACTAACCTGTAGGGAAGGAATCAGTCATACATACTAACCTGTAGGGAAGGAATCAGTCATACTGTACAGGGAAGGAATCAGTCATACATACTACCTGTAGGGAATGAACATCAGACATACTAACCTGTAGGGAAGGAAGCGTCATCATACTAACCTGTAGGGAAGGAATCAGTCATACATACTAACCTGTAGGGAAGGAATCAGTCATACATACTAACCTTGTAGGGAAGGAATCAGTCATACATACTAACCCTGTAGGGAAGGAATCAGTCATACATACTAACCTGTAGGGAAGGAATCAGTCATACATACTAACCTGTAGGGAAGGAATCAGTCATACATACTACCTGTAGGGAAGGAATCAGTCATACTGTACAGGGAAGGAATCAGTCATACATACTAACCTGTAGGGAAGGAATCAGTCATACATACTAACCTGTAGGGAAGGAATCAGTCATACATACTAACCTGTAGGGAAGGAATCAGTCATACATACTAACCTGTAGGGAAGGAATCAGTCATACATACTAACCTGTAGGGAAGGAATCAGTCATACATACTAACCTGTAGGGAAGGAATCAGTCATACTGTACAGGGAAGGAATCAGTCATACCATACTAACCTGTAGGGAAGGAATCAGTCATACATACTAACCTGTAGGGAAGGAATCAGTCATACATACTAACCTGTAGGGAAGGAATCAGTCATACATACTAACCTGTAGGGAAGGAATCAGTCATACATACTAACCTGTAGGGAAGGAATCAGTCATACATACTAACCTGTAGGGAAGGAATCAGTCATACATACAAACCTGTAGGGAAGGAATCAGTCATACATACTAACCTGTAGGGAAGGAATCAGTCATACATACTAACCTGTAGGGAAGGAATCAGTCATACTGTACAGGGAAGGAATCAGTCATAATGTACAGGGAAGGAATCGGTCATACTGTACAGGGAAGGAGTCAGTCATACTGTACAGGGAAAGAATCGGTCATAATGTACAGGGAAGGAATCAGTCATACTGTACAGGGAAGGAATCAGTCATAATGTACAGGGAAGGAATCAGTCATAATGTACAGGGAAGGAATCAGTCATAATGTACAGGGAAGGAATCAGTCATAATGTACAGGGAAAGAATCGGTCATAATGTACAGGGAAGGAATCAGTCATAATGTACAGGGAAGGAATCAGTCATAATGTACAGGGAAGGAATCAGTCATAATGTACAGGGAAGGAATCGGTCATAATGTACAGGGAAGGAATCGGTCATAATGTACAGGGAAGGAATCGGTCATAATGTACAGGGAAGGAATCGGTCATAATGTACAGGGAAGGAATCGGTCATAATGTACAGGGAAGGAATCGGTCATAATGTACAGGGAAGGAATCAGTCATAATGTACAGGGAAGGAATCAGTCATAATGTACAGGGAAGGAATCAGTCATACTGTACAGGGAAGGAATCAGTCATACTGTACAGGGAAGGAATCAGTCATAATGTACAGGGAAGGAATCAGTCATAATGTACAGGGAAGGAATCAGTCATAATGTACAGGGAAGGAATCGGTCATACTGTACAGGGAAGGAATCAGTCATAATGTACAGGGAAGGAATCGGTCATAATGTACAGGGAAGGAATCAGTCATAATGTACAGGGAAGGAATCAGTCATAATGTACAGGGAAGGAATCAGTCATAATGTACAGGGAAGGAATCAGTCATAATGTACAGGGAAGGAATCAGTCATACTGTACAGGGAAGGAATCAGTCATAATGTACAGGGAAGGAATCAGTCATAATGTACAGGGAAGGAATCAGTCATAATGTACAGGGAAGGAATCAGTCATAATGTACAGGGAAGGAATCGGTCATAATGTACAGGGAAGGAATCAGTCATACTGTACAGGGAAGGAATCAGTCATAATGTACAGGGAAGGAATCTGTCATACTGTACCGTGAAGGAATCAGTCATAATGTACAGGGAAGGAATCAGTCATACTGTACAGGGAAGGAATCGTCATAATGTACAGGGAATGAGTTATACTGTACAGGGAAGGAATCAGTCATACTGTACAGGGAAGGAATCAGTCATAATGTACAGGGAAGGAATCAGTCATACTGTACAGGGAAGGAATCAGTCATACTGTACAGGGAATGAGTCAGTCATAATGTACAGGGAAGGAATCAGTCATACTGTACAGGGAAGGAATTGGTCATAATGTACAGGGAATGAGTCATACTGTACAGGGAAGGAATCGGTCATACTGTACAGGGAATGAGTCATACTGTACAGGAAAGGAATGAGTCATACTGTACAGGGAAGGAATCAGTCATACTGTACAGGGAAGGAATCGGTCATACTGTACAGGGAATGAGTCATAATGTACAGGGAAGGAATCAGTCATAATGTACAGGGAAGGAATCAGTCATACTGTACAGGGAAGGAATCAGTCATACTGTACAGGGAAGGAATCAGTCATACTGTACAGGGAAGGAATCAGTCATAATGTACAGGGAAGGAATCAGTCATAATGTACAGGGAAGGAATCAGTCATACTGTACAGGGAAGGAATCAGTCATAATGTACAGGGAAGGAATCAGTCATAATGTACAGGGAAGGAAACAGTCATACTCTACAGGGAAGGAATCAGTCATAATGTACAGGGAAGGAATCAGTCATAATGTACAGGGAAGGAATCAGTCATACTGTACAGGGAAGGAATCGGTCATAATGTACAGGGAATGAGTCATACTGTACAGGGAAGGAATCAGTCATACTGTACAGGGAAGGAATCAGTCATAATGTACAGGGAAGGAATCAGTCATACTGTACAGGGAAGGAATCAGTCATACTGTACAGGGAATGAGTCAGTCATAATGTACAGGGAAGGAATCAGTCATACTGTACAGGGAAGGAATCGGTCATAATGTACAGGGAATGAGTCATACTGTACAGGGAAGGAATCGGTCATACTGTACAGGGAATGAGTCATACTGTACAGGGAAGGAATGAGTCATACTGTACAGGGAAGGAATCAGTCATACTGTACAGGGAAGGAATCGGTCATACTGTACAGGGAATGAGTCATAATGTACAGGGAATGAGTCATAATGTACAGGGAAGGAATCAGTCATACTGTACAGGGAAGGAATCAGTCATACTGTACAGGGAAGGATTCAGTCATACTGTACAGGGAAGGAATCAGTCATAATGTACAGGGAAGGAATCAGTCATAATGTACAGGGAAGGAAACAGTCATACTCTACAGGGAAGGAATCAGTCATAATGTACAGGGAAGGAATCAGTCATAATGTACAGGGAAGGAATCAGTCATACTCTACAGGGAAGGAATCAGTCATACTCTACAGGGAAGGAATCAGTCATAATGTACAGGGAAGGAATCAGTCATACTGTACAGGGAAGGAATCAGTCATACTCTACAGGGAAGGAATCAGTCATACTGTACAGGGAAGGAATCGGTCATAATGTACAGGGAAGGAATCAGTCATAATGTACAGGGAAGGAATCAGTCATACTGTACAGGGAAGGAATCAGTCATACTCTACAGGGAAGGAATCAGTCATAATGTACAGGGAAGGAATCAGTCATACTCTACAGGGAAGGAATCAGTCATACTCTACAGGGAAGGAATCAGTCATAATGTACAGGGAAGGAATCAGTCATAATGTACAGGGAAGGAATCAGTCATACTCTACAGGGAAGGAATCAGTCATAATGTACAGGGAAGGAATCAGTCATACTGTACAGGGAAGGAATCAGTCATAATGTACAGGGAAGGAATCAGTCATAATGTACAGGGAAGGAATCAGTCATACTGTACAGGGAAGGAATCAGTCATACTGTACAGGGAAGGAATCAGTCATTACTGTACAGGGAAGGAATCAGTCATAATGTACAGGGAAGGAATCAGTCATACTCTACAGGGAAGGAATCAGTCATACTCTACAGGGAAGGAATCAGTCATACTCTACAGGGAAGGAATCAGTCATACTGTACAGGGAAGGAATCAGTCATACATACTAACCTGTAGGGAAGGAATCAGTCATAATGTACAGGGAAGGAATCAGTCATACATACTAACCTGTAGGGAAGGAATCAGTCATACATACTAACCTGTAGGGAAGGAATCAGTCATACTGTACAGGGAAGGATCAGTCATACATACTAACCTGTAGGGAAGGAATCAGTCATACATACTAACCTGTAGGGAAGGAATCAGTCATACATACTAACCTGTAGGGAGGAATCCAGGTCATAACATACTAACCTGTAGGGAAGGAATCAGTCATACATACTAACCTGTAGGGAAGGAATCAGTCATAACATAACTAACCTGTAGGGAAGGAATCAGTCATACATACTAACCTGTAGGGAAGGAATCAGTCATACATACTACCTGTAGGGAAGGAATCAGTCATACATTACTAACCTGTAGGGAAGGAATCAGTCATACATACTAACCTGTAGGGAAGGAATCAGTCATACATACTAACCTGTAGGGAAGGAATCAGTCATACATACTAACCTGTAGGGAAGGATCAGTCATTACATACTAACCTGTAGGGAAGGAATCAGTCATACATACTAACCTGTAGGGAAGGAATCAGTCATATGTACAGGGAAGGAATCCGTGATAAATACTAACCTGTAGGGAAGGAATCAGTCTACATACTAACCTGTAGGGAAGGAATCAGTCATACTGTACAGGGAAGGAATCCGTCATACATACTAACCTGTAGGGAAGGAATCAGTCATACTGTACAGGGAAGGAATCCGTCATACATACTAACCTGTAGGAAGGAATCAGTCATACATACTAACCTGTAGGGAAGGAATCAGTCATACTGTACAGGGAAGGATCCGAAATACATACTAACCTGTAGGGAAGGAATCAGTCATACATACTAACCTGTAGGGAAGGAATCAGTCATACATACTAACTGTAGGGAAGGAATCAGTCATACATACTAACCTGTAGGGAAGGAATCAGTATACATACTAACCTGTAGGGAAGGAATCAGTCATACATACTAACCTGTAGGGAAGGAATCAAGTCATACATACTAACCTGTAGGGAAGGAATCAGTCATACATACTAACCTGTAGGGAAGGAATCAGTCATACATACTAAAATGTAGGGAAGGAATCAGTCATACTGTACAGGGAAGGAATCAGTCATACATACTAACCTGTAGGGAAGGAATCAGTCATACATACTAACCTGTAGGGAAGGAATCAGTCATACATACTAACCTGTAGGGAAGGAATCAGTCATACATACTAACCTGTTAGGGAAGGAATCAGTCATACATACTAACCTGTAGGAAGGAATCAGTCATACTGTACAGGGAAGGAATCAGTCATACATACTAACTGTAGGGAAGGAATCAGTCATACATACTAACCTGTAGGGAAGGAATCAGTCATACATACTACCTGTAGGGAAGGAATCAGTCATACATACTAACCTGTAGGGAAGGAATCAGTCATACATACAACCTGTAGGGAAGGACTCAGTCATACATACTAACCTGTAGGGAAGGAATCAGTCATACCCTACTAACTGTAGGGAAGGATCGTCATACATACTAACTCTGCTAGGGAAGGAAATCCAGTCATACATACTAACCTGTAGGGAAGGAATCAGTCATACATACTAACCTGTAGGGAAGGAATCAGTCTTCATACATACTAACTTCTGTGAGGGAAGGAATGCGAGTCGACGTGTACCAGGCGAAGGAATCCGTGATACATACTAACCTGTAGGGAAGGAATCAGTCATACATACTAACCTGTAGGGAGGAATCAGTCCATACTGTACAGGGAAGGAATCCGTCATACATACTAACCTGTAGGAAGGAATCAGTCATACTGTACAGGGAAGGAATCCGTCATACATACTAACCTGTAGGGAAGGAATCAGTCATACATACTAACCTGTAGGGAAGGAATCAGTTCATACTGTTACAGGGAAGGAATCCGAAATAACATACTAACCTGTAGGGAAGGAATCAGTCATACATACTAACCTGTAGGGAAGGAATCAGTCATACATACTAACTGTAGGGAAGGAATCAGTCATACATACTAACCTGTAGGAAGAATCAGTCATACATACTAACCTGTAGGGAGGAATCAGTCATACATACTAACCTGTAGGGAAGGAATCAGTCATACATACTAACCTGTAGGGAAGGAATCAGTCATACATACTAACCTGTAGGGAAGGAATCAGTCATACATACTAACCTGTAGGGAAGGAATCAGTCTATCTGTACAGGGAAGGAATCAGTATACATACTAACCTGTAGGAAGGATCAGTCATACATACTAACCTGTAGGGAAGGAATCAGTCATACATACTAACCTGTAGGGAAGGAATCAGTCATACATACTAACCTGTAGGAAGGAATCAGTCATACATACTAACCCTGTAGGGAAGGAATCAGTCATACATACTAACCTGTAGGGAAGGAATCAGTCATACTGTACAGGGAAGGGAAGTCAGTCATACATACACCTGTAGGGCAGGAATCAGTCATACTACTAACCTGTAGGGAAGGAATCAGTCATACATACTAACCTGTAGGGAAGGAATCAGTCATACATACTAACCTGTAGGGAAGGAATCAGTCATACATACTAACCTGTAGGGAAGGAATCAGTCATACATACTAACCTGTAGGGAAGGAATCAGTCATACATACTAACCTGTAGGGAAGGAATCAGTCATACATACTAACCTGT
This sequence comes from Oncorhynchus kisutch, assembly GCF_002021735.2. Taxonomy (NCBI): domain Eukaryota; kingdom Metazoa; phylum Chordata; class Actinopteri; order Salmoniformes; family Salmonidae; genus Oncorhynchus; species Oncorhynchus kisutch. The sequence continues at coordinate 45,850,953 of NC_034199.2, forward strand.
AGGGAAGGAATCAGTCATACATACTAACCTGTAGGGAAGGAATCAGTCATACATACTAACCTGTAGGGAAGGAATCAGTCATACTACTAACCTGTAGGGAAGGAATCAGTCATACCTACTAACCTGTAGGGAAGGAATCAGTCATACTGTACAGAGGAGGAATCAGTCATACATACTAACCTGTAGGGAAGGTAATCAGTCATACATACTAACCTGTAGGGAAGGAATCAGTCATACTACTCACCTGTAGGGAAGGAATCAGTCATACATACTAACCTGTAGGGAAGGAATCAGTCATACATACTAACCTGTAGGGAAGGACTCAGTCATACATACTAACCTGTAGGGAAGGAATCAGTCATACATACTAACCTGTAGGGAAGGATCAGTCATACATACTAACCTGTAGGGAAGGAATCAAGTCATACATACTAACCTGTAGGGAAGGAATCAGTTCATACTGTAACCTAGGGAAGGAACGTAATACTACAGGGAAGGAATCATACATACTAACCTGTAGGGAAGGAATCAGTCATACATACTAACCTGTAGGGAAGGAATCAGTCATACATACTAACCTGTAGGGAAGGAATCAGTCATACATACTAACCTGTAGGGAAGGAATCAGTCATACATACTAACCTGTAGGGAAGGAATCAGTCATACATACTAACCTGTAGGGAAGGAATCAGTCATACATACTAACCTGTAGGGAAGGAATCAGTCATACATACTAACCTGTAGGGAAGGAATCAGTCATACATACTAACCTGTAGGGAAGGAATCAGTCATACATACTAACCTGTAGGGAAGGAATCAGTCATACATACTAACCTGTAGGGAAGGAATCAGTCATACATACTAACCTGTAGGGAAGGAATCAGTCATACTGTACAGGGAAGGAATCAGTCATACATACTAACCTGTAGGGAAGGAATCAGTCCATACATACTAACCTGTAGGGAAGGAATCAGTCATACATACTAACCTGTAGGGAAGGAATCAGTCATACATACTAACCTGTAGGGAAGGAATCAGTCATACTGTACAGGGAAGGAATCAGTCATACATACTAACCTGTAGGGAAGGAATCAGTCATACATACTAACCTGTAGGGAAGGAATCAGTCATACATACTAACCTGTAGGGAAGGAATCAGTCATACATACTAACCTGTAGGGAAGGAATCAGTCATACATACTAACCTGTAGGGAAGGAATCAGTCATACATACTAACCTGTAGGGAAGGAATCAGTCATACATACTAACCTGTAGGGAAGGAATCAGTCATACATACTAACCTGTAGGGAAGGAATCAGTCATACATACTAACCTGTAGGGAAGGAATCAGTCATACATACTAACCTGTAGGGAAGGAATCAGTCATACATACTAACCTGTAGGGAAGGAATCAGTCATACATACTAACCTGTAGGGAAGGAAACAGTCATACTGTACAGGGAAGGAATCAGTCATACATACTAACCTGTAGGGAAGGAATCAGTCATACATACTAACCTGTAGGGAAGGAATCAGTCATACATACTAACCTGTAGGGAAGGAAACAGTCATACTGTACCGGGAGGAATTCAGTCATACATACTAACCTGTAGGGAAGGAATCAGTCATACATACTAACCTGTAGGGAAGGAATCAGTCATACATACTAACCTGTGTAGGGAAGGAATCAGTCCATACATACTAACCTGTTAGGGAAGGAATCAGTCATACATACTAACCTGTAGGGAAGGAATCAGTCATACATACTAACCTGTAGGGAAGGAATCAGTCATACATACTAACCTGTAGGGAAGGAATCAGTCATACATACTAACCTGTAGGGAAGGAATCAGTCATACATACTAACCTGTAGGGAAGGAATCAGTCATACATACTAACCTGTAGGGAAGGAATCAGTCATACATACTAACCTGTAGGGAAGGAATCAGTCATACATACTAACCTGTAGGGAAGGAATCAGTCATACATACTAACCTGTAGGGAAGGAATCAGTCATACATACTAACCTGTAGGGAAGGAATCAGTCATACATACTAACCTGTAGGGAAGGAATCAGTCATACATACTAACCTGTAGGGAAGGAATCAGTCATACATACTAACCTGTAGGGAAGGAATCAGTCATACATACTAACCTGTAGGGAAGGAATCAGTCATACATACTAACCTGTAGGGAAGGAATCAGTCATACATACTAACCTGTAGGGAAGGAATCAGTCATACATACTAACCTGTAGGGAAGGAATCAGTCATACATACTAACCTGTAGGGAAGGAATCAGTCATACATACTAACCTGTAGGGAAGGAATCAGTCATACATACTAACCTGTAGGGAAGGAATCAGTCATACTGTACAGGGAAGGAATCAGTCATACATACTAACCTGTAGGGAAGGAATCAGTCATACATACTAACCTGTAGGGAAGGAATCAGTCATACATACTAACCTGCAGGGAAGGAATCAGTCATACATACTAACCTGTAGGGAAGGAATCAGTCATACATACTAACCTGTAGGGAAGGAATCAGTCATACTGTACAGGGAAGGAATCAGTCATACATACTAACCTGTAGGGAAGGAATCAGTCATACATACTAACCTGTAGGGAAGGAATCAGTCATACTGTACAGGGAAGGAATCAGTCATACATACTAACCTGTAGGGAAGGAATCAGTCATACATACTAACCTGTAGGGAAGGAATCAGTTCATACTGTACAGGGAAGGAATCAGTCATACATACTAACCTGTAGGGAAGGAATCAGTCATACATACTAACCTGTAGGGAAGGAATCAGTCATACATACTAACCTGTAGGGAAGGAATCAGTCATACATACTAACCTGTAGGGAAGGAATCAGTCATACATACTAACCTGTAGGGAAGGAATCAGTCATCATACTAACCTGTAGGGAAGGAATCAGTCATACATACTAACCTGTAGGGAGGAATCAGTCATACATACTAACCTGTAGGGAAGGAATCAGTCATACTGTACAGGGAAGGAATCAGTCATACATACTAACCTGTAGGGAAGGAATCAGTCATACATACTAACCTGTAGGAAGGAATCAGTCATACATACTAACCTGTAGGGAAGGAATCAGTCATACATACTAACCTGTAGGGAAGGAATCATTCATACATTACTAACCTGTAGGGAAGGAATCAGTCATACATACTAACCTGTAGGGAAGGAATCAGTCATACATACTAACCTGTAGGGAAGGAATCAGTCATACATACTAACCTGTAGGGAAGGAATCAGTCATACATACTAACCTGTAGGGAAGGAATCAGTCATACATACTAACCTGTAGGGAAGGAATCAGTCATACATACTAACCTGTAGGGAAGGAATCAGTTCATACTGTACAGGGAAGGAATCAGTCATACATACTAACCTGTAGGGAAGGAATCAGTCATACATACTAACCTGTAGGGAAGGAATCAGTCATACATACTAACCTGTAGGGAAGGAATCAGTCATACATACTAACCTGTAGGGAAGGAATCAGTCATACATACTAACCTGTAGGGAAGGAATCAGTCATACATACTAACCTGTAGGGAAGGAATCAGTCATACATACTAACCTGTAGGGAAGGAATCAGTCATACATACTAACCTGTAGGGAAGGAATCAGTCATACATACTAACCTGTAGGGAAGGAATCAGTCATACATACTAACCTGTAGGGAAGGAATCAGTCATACATACTAACCTGTAGGGAAGGAATCAGTCATACATACTAACCTGTAGGGAAGGAATCAGTCATACATACTAACCTGTAGGGAAGGAATCAGTCATACATACTAACCTGTAGGGAAGGAATCAGTCATACATACTAACCTGTAGGGAAGGAATCAGTCATACTGTACAGGGAAGGAATCAGTCATACATACTAACCTGTAGGGAAGGAATCAGTCATACATACTAACCTGTAGGGAAGGAATCAGTCATACATACTAACCTGTAGGGAAGGAATCAGTCATACATACTACCTGTAGGGAAGGAATCAGTCATACATACTAACCTGTAGGGAAGGAATCAGTCATACATACTAACCTGTAGGGAAGGAATCAGTCATACATACTAACCTGTAGGGAAGGAATCAGTCATACATACTAACCTGTAGGGAAGGAATCAGTCATACATACTAACCTGTAGGGAAAGGAATCAGTCATACATACTAACCTGTAGGGAAGGAATCAGTCATACATACTAAACCTGTAGGGAAGGAATCAGTCATACATACTAACCTGTAGGGAAGGAATCAGTCATACATACTAACCTGTAGGGAAGAATCAGTCATACATACTAACCTGTAGGGAAGGAATCAGTCATACATACTAACCTGTAGGGAAGGAATCAGTCATACATACTAACCTGTAGGGAAGGAATCAGTCATACATACTAACCTGTAGGGAAGGAATCAGTCATAACAATACTAACCTGTAGGGAAGGAATCAGTCATACATACTAACCTGTAGGGAAGGAATCAGTCATACATACTAACCTGTAGGGAAGGAATCAGTCCATACATACTAACCTGTAGGGAAGGAATCAGTCATACCATACTAACCTGTAGGGAGGATCAGTCATACATACTAACCTGTAGGGAAGGAATCAGTCATACATACTAACCTTACGGGAAGGAATCCAGTCATACATCTAACCTGTAGGGAAGGAATCAGTCATACATACTAACCTGTAGGGAAGGAATCAGTCATACATACTAACCTGTAGGGAAGGAATCAGTCATACATACTAACCTGTAGGGAAAGGAATCAGTCATACATACTAACCTGTAGGGAAGGAATCAGTCATACATACTAACCTGTAGGGAAGGAATCAGTCATACATACTAACCTGTAGGGAAGGAATCAGTCATACATACTAACCTGTAGGGAAGGAATCAGTCATACATTACTAACCTGTAGGGAAGGAATCAGTCATACATACTAACCTGTAGGGAGGAATCAGTCATACATACTAACCTGTAGGGAAGGAATCAGTCATACATACAACCGTAGGGAAGGAATCAGTCATACATACTAACCTGTAGGGAAGGAATCAGTCATACATACTAACCTGTAGGGAAGAATCAGTCATACATACTAACCTGTAGGGAAGGAATCAGTCATACATACTAACCTGTAGGGAAGGAATCAGTCATACATACTAACCTGTAGGGAAGGAATCAGTCATACATACTAACCTGTAGGGAAGGAATCAGTCATACATACTAACCTGTAGGGAAGGAATCAGTCATACATACTAACCTGTAGGGAAGGAATCAGTCATACATACTCAACCTGTAGGGAAGGAATCAGTCATCCATACTAACCTGTAGGGAAGGAATCAGTCATACATACTAACCTGTAGGGAAGGAATCAGTCATACATACTAACCTGTAGGGAAGGAGTCAGTCATACATACTAACCTGTAGGGAAGGAATCAGTCATACATACTAACCTGTAGGGAAGGAATCAGTCATACATACTAACCTGTAGGGAAGGAATCAGTCATACATACTAACCTGTAGGGAAGGAATCAGTCATACATACTAACCTGTAGGGAAGGAATCATCATACATACTAACCTGTAAGGGAAGGAATCAGTCATACATACTAACCTGTAGGGAAGGAATCAGTCATACATACTAACCTGTAGGGAAGGAATCAGTCATAATGTAGGCTGCTGAAATCATCAAATGATGTGCTTTGCATGTATTCTATAATCTTCTTATTAGGGAAATATTGTATTTAATTTTATACGAATGCAAATAGTTAAGTACCAATAAAGAGTTTACAGCATCATTAAATAACATGGATCATTTAAAGTTATAAAGATGCTTGTTTAAGCCAGAGTGATTTACCCTGAAATCTTCTTAACGCATTTGATTGAATAACTCCTTATACGTAGCTGGCGCCACGACGACAGGTCCCTGATTCTAAATTCCCAGATTGACGGTTTTGAATATTCATAGGTTTTGCAGCGAGGGTTAGGAGGGTGTGACGGTCCTTACATCCACCTTACACTGGACTTAAACCTCCCAGAACACTGCACAGATGTACAGCCTTTCAAGCGAGCACATCGTGTTTTGTTAGCCCAAAGGATTATACTGAATGGGTTGAAGAGATGCATCAAAGCTGCTGCTGGGAGAACAGAAGAGAAAACAGAAGCAGAGCGAGAGAAAGAGAGAGTGAGAGAGAGGGTCAGTGTAGAGAGAGAGAAGAGAGAGAGAGAGAGAGAGAGAGAGAGAGAGAGAGAGAGGAGAGAGAGAGAGAGAGAGAGGGTCAGAGTAGAGAGAGAGAGAGAGTCAGAGTCGAGAGAGAGAGAGAAAGAGAGAGAGAGAGAAAGAGAGAGAGAGAGTGGGAGAGAGAGAGAGTCAGAGTAGAGAGAGAGAGAGAGAGGGAGGGAGGGAGGGAGGGAGGGAGGGAGGGAGGGAGAGTAGAGAGAGAGAGAGAGAGAGAGAGAGTCAGAGTAGAGAGAGAGAGAGAGGGAGAGAGGGAGGGAGGGAGGGAGAGTAGAGAGAGAGAGAGAGAGAGAGAGAGAGTAGGAGTGGAGAGAGAGAGAGAGGTAGAGAGGGAGGGAGGTAGGGAGGGAGAGTAAACAACTAGATTTAGAAGAGAAGTGTATCAGTAGTCACACAATGAGTCAGGCCTTAGCTGTGTAAAGCTCTGAGGAGGAGGTCGTTAGGGGAACCATCTGAGACCACTCCTTCCCTGGGGACCGATGTTTATTTCAGTTCATCTGTTCATCCTTACGGAGCACAGAACACCTCTCTGGACTGATACATAGAGAGTAGGCTACAGGGTAGACACAGAGAGGGAATGCAGAATAGCACACATAAGAATAGCAGTTACAGTATTATTAACGACACACACACACACACACACACACACACACACACACACACACACACACACACACACACACACACACACACACACACACACACACACACACACACACGCACGCTCACACACGCGCACACAAACACACACACACACACGCACACACACACACACACTGAGTATGTGGGCTATTCTCCTCTATAACGTTGGTTAGAGTTGTCCTGAATACTTCCACGTTGCATTACTTTATCAGTGGGAGAATACCGGTCTAGTGAGAGAATACCGGTCTAGTGGGAGAATACTGGTCTATTGGGAGAATACTGGTCTATTGGGAGAATACCGGTCTAGTGGGAGAATACCGGTCCAGAGGGAGAATACCGGTCTAGTGGGAGAATACTGGTCTAGTGGGAGAATACCGGTCTATTGGGAGAATACCGGTCCAGAGGGAGAATACCGGTCTAGTGGGAGAATACCGGTCTAGTGGGAGAATACTGGTCTAGTGGGAGAATACCGGTCTAGTGGGAGAATACCGGTCTAGTGGGAGAATACTGGTCTAGTGGGAGAATACCGGTCTAGTGGGAGAATACCGGTCTAGTGGGAGAATACTGGTCTAG
>NC_034199.2:45863450-45894002 GCF_002021735.2 Oncorhynchus kisutch
TCCATATGGCTATGATCAAATTAGCAGTCACTCCATATGGATTTGATAGAATTATCAGTCACTCTATATGGCTACGATCAAATTAGCAGTCACTCTATATGGCTATGATCAAATTAGCAGTCACTCTATATGGCTATGATCAAATTAGCAGTCACTCCATTTGGCTAGGATCAAATTAGCAGTCACTCCATTTGGCTATGATTAAATTAGCAGTCACTCCATATGGCTAGGATCACTTATTAGAGTTAATGTTCACTGACTAGAAAATATCTTACCACGGGTTAATAATCGTTTTTCTTTTTGCAGTCAGGTTTGTACGGCTGTCAACACAACAGTTTTTGCGGCCTTTTCTTTAAATAACACATGATATGGAGTTTTTCCTTGCCACTGTGCTTCTGCATTACTTGCTCTTTTGAGTTTTAGGCTGGGTATCTGTATAAGCACTTTGTGACAAATGCTGCTGAAAAAAAGGGCTTTTATAAAATAAATGTGATTGATTGATAACCCTTCCAGGATTGGATGGCTGAAATGCTCCCAGTGGGGGCTGGTTGGGAGGGTTGGGGACAGCATCTATGAGAACTCCGCTGCAGGTTGAGAGGAGAGAAGGAAAAAAGAAAGGGGCTCTTACATCCTCAGCCTCCACTCCCAGGTCTTAGTAGGGATTATCCACAGAAAGGGCCGCTGGGTGAAGGGGAGAGCGCAGTGGGAGGTCAACGAGCTGAGTTGGGCTGGGCTGGGTAGAGCTGGGTGAAGGGGAGAGCGCAGTGGGAGGTCAACGAGTTGGGCTGGGTAGAGCTGGGTGAAGGGGAGAGCACAGTGGGAGGTCAACGAGTTGGGCTGGGCTGGGTAGAGCTGGGTGAAGGGGAGAGCACAGTGGGAGGTCAACGAGTTGGGCTGGGTAGAGCTGGGTGAAGGGGAGAGCACAGTGGAAGGTCAACGAGCGGAGTTGGGCTGGGCTGGGTAGAGCTGGGTGAAGGGGAGAGCACAGTGGGAGGTCAACGAGCGGAGTTGGGCTGGGCTGGGTAGAGCTGGGTGAAGGGGAGAGCACAGTGGGAGGTCAACGAGCGGAGTTGGGCTGGGCTGGGTAGAGCTGGGTGAAGGGGAGAGCACAGTGGAAGGTCAACGAGCGGAGTTGGGCTGGGTAGAGCTGGGTGAAGGGGAGAGCGCAGTGGGAGGTCAACGAGCGGAGTTGGGCTGGGTAGAGCTGGGTGAAGGGGAGAGCACAGTGGAAGGTCAACGAGCGGAGTTGGGCTGGGTAGAGCTGGGTGAAGGGGAGAGCACAGTGGGAGGTCAACGAGTTGGGCTGGGCTGGGTAGAGCTGGGTGAAGGGGAGAGCACAGTGGGAGGTCAACGAGTTGGGCTGGGTAGAGCTGGGTGAAGGGGAGAGCACAGTGGAAGGTCAACGAGCGGAGTTGGGCTGGGCTGGGTAGAGCTGGGTGAAGGGGAGAGCACAGTGGGAGGTCAACGAGCGGAGTTGGGCTGGGCTGGGTAGAGCTGGGTGAAGGGGAGAGCACAGTGGGAGGTCAACGAGCGGAGTTGGGCTGGGCTGGGTAGAGCTGGGTGAAGGGGAGAGCACAGTGGAAGGTCAACGAGCGGAGTTGGGCTGGGTAGAGCTGGGTGAAGGGGAGAGCGCAGTGGGAGGTCAACGAGCGGAGTTGGGCTGGGTAGAGCTGGGTGAAGGGGAGAGCACAGTGGGAGGTCAACGAGTTGGGCTGGGTAGAGCTGGGTGAAGGGGAGAGCACAGTGGAAGGTCAACGAGCGGAGTTGGGCTGGGCTGGGTAGAGCTGGGTGAAGGGGAGAGCACAGTGGGAGGTCAACGAGCGGAGTTGGGCTGGGCTGGGTAGAGCTGGGTGAAGGGGAAGGCACAGTGGGAGGTCAACGAGCGGAGTTGGGCTGGGCTGGGTAGAGCTGGGTGAAGGGGAGAGCGCAGTGGGAGGTCAACGAGTTGGGCTGGGTAGAGCTGGGTGAAGGGGAGAGCACAGTGGGAGGTCAACGAGTTGGGCTGGGCTGGGTAGAGCTGGGTGAAGGGGAGAGCACAGTGGGAGGTCAACGAGTTGGGCTGGGTAGAGCTGGGTGAAGGGGAGAGCACAGTGGAAGGTCAACGAGCGGAGTTGGGCTGGGCTGGGTAGAGCTGGGTGAAGGGGAGAGCACAGTGGGAGGTCAACGAGCGGAGTTGGGCTGGGCTGGGTAGAGCTGGGTGAAGGGGAGAGCACAGTGGGAGGTCAACGAGCGGAGTTGGGATGGGCTGGGTAGAGCTGGGTGAAGGGGAGAGCACAGTGGAAGGTCAACGAGCGGAGTTGGGCTGGGTAGAGCTGGGTGAAGGGGAGAGCGCAGTGGGAGGTCAACGAGCGGAGTTGGGCTGGGTAGAGCTGGGTGAAGGGGAGAGCACAGTGGAAGGTCAACGAGCGGAGTTGGGCTGGGTAGAGCTGGGTAAAGGGGAGAGCACAGTGGGAGGTCAACGAGTTGGGCTGGGCTGGGTAGAGCTGGGTGAAGGGGAGAGCACAGTGGGAGGTCAACGAGTTGGGCTGGGTAGAGCTGGGTGAAGGGGAGAGCACAGTGGAAGGTCAACGAGCGGAGTTGGGCTGGGCTGGGTAGAGCTGGGTGAAGGGGAGAGCACAGTGGGAGGTCAACGAGCGGAGTTGGGCTGGGCTGGGTAGAGCTGGGTGAAGGGGAGAGCACAGTGGGAGGTCAACGAGCGGAGTTGGGCTGGGCTGGGTAGAGCTGGGTGAAGGGGAGAGCGCAGTGGGAGGTCAACGAGCGGAGTTGGGCTGGGTAGAGCTGGGTGAAGGGGAGAGCACAGTGGGAGGTCAACGAGTTGGGCTGGGTAGAGCTGGGTGAAGGGGAGAGCACAGTGGAAGGTCAACGAGCGGAGTTGGGCTGGGCTGGGTAGAGCTGGGTGAAGGGGAGAGCACAGTGGGAGGTCAACGAGCGGAGTTGGGCTGGGCTGGGTAGAGCTGGGTGAAGGGGAGAGCACAGTGGGAGGTCAACGAGCGGAGTTGGGCTGGGCTGGGTAGAGCTGGGTGAAGGGGAGAGCACAGTGGAAGGTCAACGAGCGGAGTTGGGCTGGGTAGAGCTGGGTGAAGGGGAGAGCGCAGTGGGAGGTCAACGAGCGGAGTTGGGCTGGGTAGAGCTGGGTGAAGGGGAGAGCACAGTGGAAGGTCAACGAGCGGAGTTGGGCTGGGTAGAGCTGGGTGAAGGGGAGAGCACAGTGGGAGGTCAACGAGTTGGGCTGGGCTGGGTAGAGCTGGGTGAAGGGGAGAGCACAGTGGGAGGTCAACGAGTTGGGCTGGGTAGAGCTGGGTGAAGGGGAGAGCACAGTGGAAGGTCAACGAGCGGAGTTGGGCTGGGCTGGGTAGAGCTGGGTGAAGGGGAGAGCACAGTGGGAGGTCAACGAGCGGAGTTGGGCTGGGCTGGGTAGAGCTGGGTGAAGGGGAGAGCACAGTGGGAGGTCAACGAGCGGAGTTGGACTGGGCTGGGTAGAGCTGGGTGAAGGGGAGAGCACAGTGGAAGGTCAACGAGCGGAGTTGGGCTGGGTAGAGCTGGGTGAAGGGGAGAGCGCAGTGGGAGGTCAACGAGCGGAGTTGGGCTGGGTAGAGCTGGGTGAAGGGGAGAGCACAGTGGAAGGTCAACGAGCGGAGTTGGGCTGGGTAGAGCTGGGTGAAGGGGAGAGCGCAGTGGGAGGTCAACGAGCGGAGTTGGGCTGGGTAGAGCTGGGTGAAGGGGAGAGCGCAGTGGAAGGTCAACGAGCGGAGTTGGGCTGGGCTGGGTAGAGCTGGGTGAAGGGGAGAGCGCAGTGGAAGGTCAACGAGCGGACTTGGGCTGGGCTGGGTAGAGCTGGGTGAAGGGGAGAGCGCAGTGGAAGGTCAACGAGTTGGGCTGGGTAGAGCTGGGTGAAGGGGAGAGCACAGTGGGAGGTCAACGAGCGGAGTTGGGCTGGGCTGGGTAGAGCTGGGTGAAGGGGAGAGCACAGTGGGAGGTCAACGAGCGGAGTTGGGCTGGGCTGGGTAGAGCTGGGTGAAGGGGAGAGCACAGTGGAAGGTCAACGAGCGGAGTTGGGCTGGGTAGAGCTGGGTGAAGGGGAGAGCGCAGTGGGAGGTCAACGAGCGGAGTTGGGCTGGGTAGAGCTGGGTGAAGGGGAGAGCACAGTGGGAGGTCAACGAGTTGGGCTGGGTAGAGCTGGGTGAAGGGGAGAGCACAGTGGAAGGTCAACGAGCGGAGTTGGGCTGGGCTGGGTAGAGCTGGGTGAAGGGGAGAGCACAGTGGGAGGTCAACGAGCGGAGTTGGGCTGGGCTGGGTAGAGCTGGGTGAAGGGGAAGGCACAGTGGGAGGTCAACGAGCGGAGTTGGGCTGGGCTGGGTAGAGCTGGGTGAAGGGGAGAGCGCAGTGGGAGGTCAACGAGTTGGGCTGGGTAGAGCTGGGTGAAGGGGAGAGCACAGTGGAAGGTCAACGAGCGGAGTTGGGCTGGGCTGGGTAGAGCTGGGTGAAGGGGAGAGCACAGTGGGAGGTCAACGAGCGGAGTTGGGCTGGGCTGGGTAGAGCTGGGTGAAGGGGAGAGCACAGTGGAAGGTCAACGAGCGGAGTTGGGCTGGGTAGAGCTGGGTGAAGGGGAGAGCGCAGTGGGAGGTCAACGAGCGGAGTTGGGCTGGGTAGAGCTGGGTGAAGGGGAGAGCACAGTGGAAGGTCAACGAGCGGAGTTGGGCTGGGTAGAGCTGGGTGAAGGGGAGAGCACAGTGGGAGGTCAACGAGTTGGGCTGGGCTGGGTAGAGCTGGGTGAAGGGGAGAGCACAGTGGGAGGTCAACGAGTTGGGCTGGGTAGAGCTGGGTGAAGGGGAGAGCACAGTGGAAGGTCAACGAGCGGAGTTGGGCTGGGCTGGGTAGAGCTGGGTGAAGGGGAGAGCACAGTGGGAGGTCAACGAGCGGAGTTGGGCTGGGCTGGGTAGAGCTGGGTGAAGGGGAGAGCACAGTGGGAGGTCAACGAGCGGAGTTGGACTGGGCTGGGTAGAGCTGGGTGAAGGGGAGAGCACAGTGGAAGGTCAACGAGCGGAGTTGGGCTGGGTAGAGCTGGGTGAAGGGGAGAGCGCAGTGGGAGGTCAACGAGCGGAGTTGGGCTGGGTAGAGCTGGGTGAAGGGGAGAGCACAGTGGGAGGTCAACGAGTTGGGCTGGGTAGAGCTGGGTGAAGGGGAGAGCACAGTGGAAGGTCAACGAGCGGAGTTGGGCTGGGCTGGGTAGAGCTGGGTGAAGGGGAGAGCACAGTGGGAGGTCAACGAGCGGAGTTGGGCTGGGCTGGGTAGAGCTGGGTGAAGGGGAGAGCACAGTGGGAGGTCAACGAGCGGAGTTGGGCTGGGCTGGGTAGAGCTGGGTGAAGGGGAGAGCACAGTGGAAGGTCAACGAGCGGAGTTGGGCTGGGTAGAGCTGGGTGAAGGGGAGAGCGCAGTGGGAGGTCAACGAGCGGAGTTTGGCTGGGTAGAGCTGGGTGAAGGGGAGAGCACAGTGGAAGGTCAACGAGCGGAGTTGGGCTGGGTAGAGCTGGGTGAAGGGGAGAGCACAGTGGGAGGTCAACGAGTTGGGCTGGGCTGGGTAGAGCTGGGTGAAGGGGAGAGCACAGTGGGAGGTCAACGAGTTGGGCTGGGTAGAGCTGGGTGAAGGGGAGAGCACAGTGGAAGGTCAACGAGCGGAGTTGGGCTGGGCTGGGTAGAGCTGGGTGAAGGGGAGAGCACAGTGGGAGGTCAACGAGCGGAGTTGGGCTGGGCTGGGTAGAGCTGGGTGAAGGGGAGAGCACAGTGGGAGGTCAACGAGCGGAGTTGGACTGGGCTGGGTAGAGCTGGGTGAAGGGGAGAGCACAGTGGAAGGTCAACGAGCGGAGTTGGGCTGGGTAGAGCTGGGTGAAGGGGAGAGCGCAGTGGGAGGTCAACGAGCGGAGTTGGGCTGGGTAGAGCTGGGTGAAGGGGAGAGCACAGTGGAAGGTCAACGAGCGGCGTTGGGCTGGGTAGAGCTGGGTGAAGGGGAGAGCGCAGTGGGAGGTCAACGAGCGGAGTTGGGCTGGGTAGAGCTGGGTGAAGGGGAGAGCGCAGTGGAAGGTCAACGAGCGGAGTTGGGCTGGGCTGGGTAGAGCTGGGTGAAGGGGAGAGCGCAGTGGAAGGTCAACGAGCGGACTTGGGCTGGGCTGGGTAGAGCTGGGTGAAGGGGAGAGCGCAGTGGAAGGTCAACGAGCGGAGTTGGGCTGGGCTGGGTAGAGCTGGGTGAAGGGGAGAGCGCAGTGGAAGGTCAACGAGCGGAGTTGGGCTGGGCTGGGTAGAGCTGGGTGAAGGGGAGAGCGCAGTGGGAGGTCAACGAGTTGGGCTGGGCTGGGTAGAGTTGGGTTTGGTAGAGCTGGGCTTGGCTTGGTAGAGCTGGGCTGGGTAGAGCTGGGCTAGGCTGGGTAGACTGGTGAGCAGTCCTGGTAGACTGGGGAGTAGCCCTGGGGAGTAGCCCTAGGAGTAGCCCTGGTAGACTGGGGAGTAGTCCTGGGAGAATGGGAAGTAGTCCTGGGGAGTTGTCCTAGTAGACTGGGGAGTAGTCCTGGGGAGTATTGCTGGGGAGTAGTCCTGGTAGACTGGGGAGTAGTCCTGGGGAGTATTCCTGGGGAGTAGTCCTGGGGAGTAGTCCTGGTAGACTGGGGAGTCGTCCTGGGGATTAGTCCTGGTAGACTGGGGACTGGTCCTGGGGAGTGGTCCTGGGGAGCAGTCCTGGGGCATAGTCCTGGGGAGTATTCCTGGGGAGTAGTCCTGGGGAGTAGTCCTGGTAGACTGGGGTGTAGTCCTGGGGAGTAGTCTTGGGGAGTAGTCCTGGGGAGTAGTCCTGGAAGACTGTGGAGTAGTCCTGGGTAACTACAAGAAGACATCCACTTGATGTGCCTCCGATTGTTTGAGAGGATTACAGTACTTTTGGCTGAATTTTGACATCTCTATTGAATAGCGTAGCAGGCCCCCAGTTTCTGCAATCTGTAGCCGCATTTAAATACACATTGAGAGGCAAATACATGCACGCACACATACAAACTGTGCGAGGTGACAGGCAGACAGAGGAGTGACAGGCAGACGGAGGAGTGACAGGCAGACAGAGGAGTGACAGGCAGACAGAGGAGTGACAGGCAGACAGAGGGGTGACAGGCAGACAGAGGAGTGACAGGCAGACGGAGGAGTGACAGGCAGACAGAGGAGTGTCTGTCAGGACAGAGGAGTGACAGGCAGATGGAGGAGTGACAGGCAGACAGAGGAGTGTGTCAGGATAGAGGAGTGACAGGACAGAGGAGAGGCTCAGAGAAGATGGATGAGAGGTTGATGATGTTGGAGCCGCTCCTCTCGCCATTTGCCATTTATCTTCACTTACTGACTCTGTTCAGAACTGACTCCGTTCAGACCCGACTCCGTTCAGACCTGACTCTGTTCAGACCTGACTCCGTTCAGGCCTGACTCTGTTCAGACCTGACTCTGTTCAGACCTGACTCCGTACAGACCTGACTCCGTTCA
Source organism: Oncorhynchus kisutch (assembly GCF_002021735.2). Classification (NCBI taxonomy): domain Eukaryota; kingdom Metazoa; phylum Chordata; class Actinopteri; order Salmoniformes; family Salmonidae; genus Oncorhynchus; species Oncorhynchus kisutch. The sequence continues at coordinate 45,870,960 of NC_034199.2, forward strand.
GACCTGACTCCGTTCAGACCTGACTCCAAATCAAATCAAATCAAATTTATTTATATAGCCCTTCGTACATCAGCTGATATCTCAAAGTGCTGTACAGAAACCCAGCCTAAAACCCCAAACAGCAAGCAATGCAGGTGGAGAAGCACAGTGGCTAGGAAAAACTCCCTAGAAAGGCCAATACCTAGGAAGAAACCTAGAGAGGAACCAGGCTATGTGGGGTGGCCAGTCCTCTTCTGGCTGTGCCGGGTGGAGATTATAACAGAACATGGTCAAGATGTTCAATGTTCATAAATGACCAGCATGGTCGAATAATAATAAGGCAGAACAGTTGAAACTAGAGCAGCAGCACAGTCAGGTGGAAGTTGAAACTGGAGCAGCAGCATGGCCAGGTAGACTGGGGACAGCAAGGAGTCATCATGTCAGGTAGTCCTGGGGCATGGTCCTAGGGCTCAGGTCAGTTGAAACTGGAACAGCAGCATGGCCAGGTGGACTGGGGACAGCAAGGAGTCATCATGTCAGGTAGTCCTGGGGCATGGTCCTAGGGCTCAGGTCCTCCGAGAGAGAGAAAGAAAGAGAGAAGGAGAGAATTAGAGAACGCACACTTAGATTCACACAGGACACCGAATAGGACAGGAGAAGTACTCCAGATATAACAAACTGACCCCAGCCCCCCGACACATAAACTACTGCAGCATAAATACTGGAGGCTGAGACAGGAGGGGTCAGGAGACACTGTGGCCCCATCCGAGGACACCCCCGGACAGGGCCAAACAGGAAGGATATAACCCCACCCACTTTGCCAAAGCACAGCCCCCACACCACTAGAGGGATATCTTCAGACCCGACTCCGTTCAGACCTGACTCCGTTCAGACCTGACTCCATTCCTTCCATTTTAGGGGTGTGTGTTTGTCATCCATCATATCCCTTAGAAGTCCTGCGTACCCCGTCATCACCCTCCACATAGAAAGAGGAAAGCTCTAAAAAGACACCCCTGGCCTTGGGATTGTCAATGTGAGTTAAAAAGGACAATTAAATCCACTCCCACGGCCTTTTTCTATTGGTCTGTAAGACTTGAACAGGTCTTATTGGTCTGTTGGGACAAGTTTTCTTTTTTTTGGTCGTTGGATAAGGTTTATTTGGGAAGATGTTTTAGTATCAGTAAATCATTCACTGTCACCTCTTGAGAAAGGGGGACGCTTTGAGGGACTTGATAGGAGAACCCCTCCCCCACAGGCAGACTTTCACTCACTGTGAGACATTCGTCTCACACCCCACACATGCCATTTCAGAATAAAACACCTGCTGCAACGATAAACCAGTCCGGGGGTAGAGTCGAATTGATTCAATCGATTCAGATGACGTATATTAAATAACATGGTCTGCGTTAGGCTGATTTTCTCACAATACAAGGTGAAATGTGAAGTTTTAAAAATCCCTCTACACGTTTTCTGTCTGACAAAAGGACTTTGTAAGGTCTGAAAAAAGACCCTTCGGTTGTACATTTTTACAGCATTTCCATTCTTAAGGATTTGTTCAAAGCTCTTTTGCCAAAAAAGTCCACATTTTTTCGTTCTCTGTCATCTGCAGTATTTTAACGTTAGTGGTTGAGTCAGTGGTCCGTCACACTGCCACAAATGAGAGACATGCCAGAGAGCAGTTTGTAACAGAAAATATGAGTGTGGCAAATGTCCCTCATCTTTAAACAGCCGTGACCAACTGAGCGTATGCAGCTATTGAGTGCATTTTGAGATTTCTTTCACAAAAGACCCTCTCGCCCTCCTGCCTCTACCCCCCTCTGATATGGATCAAATGCTTACTATCCCAGGCGATCTTCCTCAAAGCATGCTGGGAAAGACAATGACAGGCCTTCAGCCGATTGGTTCCACCTTATTACCAGCTTGTAATCTTCTCATATCGTTGGCTGGGGCCCCTGGACCAGGAATCAGAGAGACAAACAACAGAGTTCCCTCCACTTTGACTCGTTTCAACCCTCTGAAAAGACGGGCTTGTTAGACTTGTAATTGTTGTCTCTGCACCTGTTTGCCTTCAGGGAGACATGCAAAAAGTAAAGTCATTGGCATCTGTTAATTTCTCATTAGATTTCCCATGCACATTTTAAACAGTCAGAATGCAGTTCAGGCCTTTAGGGGTTTTTGTTTTGTGTTGGGCTGTTGGGCTGTAGGGCTGTAGGGCGTATTGCCTCAAGGTGTTTGCTCAAGGTCCAGTGTCTTCAATGTTATGCCCGCCATCATATGTGAGACATGATGTACTGAGCAGGATCTGTTGATAAATATCAACATATTTCTTTTTTGGGGGTTTTGACCCACATGACCAGGGGTTTACAGCCCAGTTTTTCGATCCTATAATCATACTTACTTCTGAGTTAATGAGCAGTTTTTTTTGGACATACTTCTCTGGCAGAGAAACAGCTAAAGGCCTATTACTCGGTGAGAAGAATCCATGACTCAAAGCCACCAGTTGGCAGAACATATTTCAAACGTTTGCTTGTTAGGGGGGAGGTATTTGCATAAACGTTGGAATGGTTTAGTCGACTTCCTCAATCGCTCAGATAGCAGATGTTTAAAGTTGGTGAGGGAGATAAAACTCTCCAACTTCAGAGATTTTTGCAATTCGTTCCAGTCGCAGGCAGCAGAGAACTGGAAGGAAAGGCGGCCAAATTAGGTTTTGGCTTTAGGGATGATCAGGTGAGATACCTGCTGGAGCGCGTGCTACGGGTGGGTGTTGCCATCTGACAACACACTCCACAATCTCTGTTGCCTGCAGATATGAGGTTGATATTTGGTATTTATGACAAGGTGAGGCCCATATTACTAGATCTAACGATACCAATCCACAGTGACTCCAAGAGTATCTGAGATGATCGTAGCTAATCCTGTTGAGTGGGAGAGAAAGGAGCACTCAACATCATGTTGAAGTTTGTTGTTAAATTTTCCCTTTATTCTTATTTTCAATGACAGCCTAGGAACAGTGGGTTAACTGCCTTGTTCAGGGGCAGAACGACAGATTACTTTTACCTTCTCAGCTCAGGGATTGGAACTTGCAACCTTTACGGTTACTAGAACAACGCTCTAACCACTAGGCTACCCTGCCGCCCCAATCTACAGGGCGGCTGTACAATGATACCCATGTATACCTTATTAATTAATACCCAAATGGGATTCATTTCGGTTTGCAGTATGTAAATGTAAAAAAATTATGAAAATGGTAGCGCTTTTTAAAAGTATTTCTGTCAGTCTGTCTACTTTCTTTCAATTTGGTATCTGTGTCTCTCAAAGCAATGTTTGAGTGTGCTGACTTGCTCCAAAGGAAGCAGAACATACCCATGACCCCCTCTTTAGAATTCACCCCTGACAAACCCCCTTCCCCCCTCCATTTTGTTTTTTACAGTCATCTCTGGGTGACTTATTCTTCATCCTGAACGGCTGGCTTGACCCAGGATCACTTGGCCAAGGCATCTTCCTCTCGTTCTCGTTGAACCAGGAAATGGGTTTGATACAGAAGGGCCATTTAGCTCCCAGGTGCAGGACCATGGAACCAGCCTCCGTTGGACGGCTTGGCCCATACAGGAGGTACTCAAGCCCCCCATAAAGACGATAGTCTTTCCCCTTGCCTGGAGCCACCGGTGTTCCTGCCCTGGTCCAGGCCCATCAAAAGCCCCCTGGAGACTGGGGGAGGCTAGGGGAGACTGGGGTGGACTGGGGGAGACTGGGGGAGGCTGGGTACGGCTGGGGGAGACTGGGTACGACTGGGGGAGACTTGGGGAGACACATTTTAACTGGGAGGGAAAGAGGGAGGAAAGAGAGGGAAGGTTACTTTTCTGGTGGACACCAGGTTCTTTCTTCCATCCCTTTCTGCACTGTTTCTGTGTGTGTGTGTGTGTGTGTGTGTGTGTGTGTGTGTGTGTGTGTGTGTGTGTGTGTGTGTGTGTGTGTGTGTGTGTGTGTGTGTGTGTGTGTGTGTGTGTGTGCGCATGTGTGTGCAGGTGTCCCTTTATCTCTCTCTCTTCACAAACAGACTGGGTCTCAAACACAACTGTGGTTTAATAAGAACATCACGATTCCATTGATTTCATTACTGTTCTGCTCAATCCATCACCTCCTGGCTTTAACAGGGTGAGACAGGGGTTGGAAATCACACACACACACACACACACACACACACACACACACACACACACACACACACACACACACACACACACACACACACACACACACACACACACACACACACACACACACACACACACACACATCCATCCTGGCTGCCTGCACTCTGTTCTCCTGCAGGTGCTAGGCCATCCGCCTGGCCCTTTCATGGCTTTCCCTTTTCCTGTCCGCCTGCGAAGCTCCATTCAGCCTGGACCACAGCAGCAGGAGTGCCACCGGGGCGCTGGCAGCGAGGAGAAGCGCCTCCACACACATCATTCACTCACAGAAAGACAGGAGAGAAATAAAGGAGAGAGAAAAGAAAAAGTGTCTTCCTTCCTCCTGCTGCTACCTCGTCCCGCTTCTCCCTCGTCCCGCTTCTCCCTCGTCCGGCTTCTCCCTCGTCCCGCTTCTCACTCGTCCCGCTTCGACCTCGTCCTTGCTTCTCCCTCGTCCCGCTTCTCCCTCGTCCCACTTCGACCTCGTCCTTGCTTCTCCCTCGTTCTTGCTTCTCCCTCGTCCTTGCTTCTCCCTCGTCCCACTTCGACCTCGTCCTTGCTTCTCCCTCGTTCTTGCTTCTCCCTCGTCCTTGCTTCTCCCTCGTCCTTGCTTCTCCCTCGTTCTTGCTTCTCCCTCGTCCTTGCTTCTCCCTCGTTCTTGCTTCTCCCTCGTCCTTGCTTCTCCCTCGTCCTTGCTTCTCCCTCGTTCTTGCTTCTCCCTCGTCCTTGCTTCTCCCTCGTCCCGCTTCTCCCTCGTCCCACTTCGACCTCGTCCTTGCTTCTCCCTCGTTCTTGCTTCTCCCTCGTCCTTGCTTCTCCCTCGTCCCACTTCGACCTCGTCCTTGCTTCTCCCTCGTTCTTGCTTCTCCCTCGTCCTTGCTTCTCCCTCGTCCTTGCTTCTCCCTCGTTCTTGCTTCTCCCTCGTCCTTGCTTCTCCCTCGTTCTTGCTTCTCCCTCGTCCTTGCTTCTCCCTCGTTCTTGCTTCTCCCTCGTTCTTGCTTCTCCCTCGTTCTTGCTTCTCCCTCGTCCTTGCTTCTCCCTCGTCCTTGCTTCTCCCTCGTTCTTGCTCCTCCCTCGTCCTTTCTTCTCCCTCGTCCTTGCTTCTCCCTCGTTCTTGCTTCTCCCTCGTCCTTGCTTCTCCCTCGTTCTTGCTTCTCCCTCGTCCTTGCTTCTCCCTCGTCCCACTTCGACCTCGTCCTTGCTTCTCCCTCGTCCTTGCTTCTCCCTCGTCCTTGCTTCTCCCTCGTCCTTGCTTCTCCCTCGTCCTTGCTTCTCCCTCGTTCTTGCTTCTCCCTCGTTCTTGCTTCTCCCTCGTCCTTGCTTCTCCCTCGTTCTTGCTTCTCCCTCGTCCCGCTTCTCCCTCTGCTTTCATCCTAAACAACTTGCTTTCTGTTTGTATGTCTGTCCTCACCCCCAGTCTGCATGTCTGTCCTCACCCCCAGTCTTCATGTCTGTCCTCACCCCCAGTCTGCATGTCTGTCCTCACCCCCAGTCTTCATGTCTGTCCTCACCCCCAGTCTTCATGTCTGTCCTCACCCCCAGTCTGCATGTCTGTCCTCACCCCCAGTCTGCATGTCTATCCTCACCCCCAGTCTGCATGTCTGTCCTCACCCCCAGTCTTCCTATCTCACATCCAGAAGGGGAAAGGGTAGAGGGGAGTGGGAGGGGATGGAGGGATGGTGGAGGGTAGAGGGAGGGAGGCTGGAGGATGGAGAGGAGAGGGAGGAGGGGAGATGGAGGGTGGGTGGATGGGAGAGGGAGGGTGGGAGAAAGAATTGAGATAAAAACGGGATAGTGAGACTTACTTCCTTCATCATTGCCCCTTCCCTGGCCTTTTGATCTGCTATGAATGGGACATCTGAGGTTTGCAGCCTGACTTAATGCAGTTCGCCAGGCAGCCTTCACCTGTGCTACAAGTCAATTGGTCTGTTGTTGGTTTTCTGGACATCTTCCCAGCCCCCAGCCCCCTGCCCAGCCCCTCCCCAGCCCCTCCCCAGTCCCCAGCCCTCTCCCCAGCCCCCAGCCCAGCCCCCTGCCAAGGCCCCTGCCCAGCCCCCAGCCCTCCCCCAGCCCCCAGCCCAGCCCCCTGCCAAGCCCCCTGCCCAGCCCCCAGCCCTCTGCCCAGCCCTCTATTAAAGACAATTGGGTTATCGTATAGAATAGTCTCTCAGAGTAAAGAGGAAAGTCCAACAATAATAACAACAACAACGGCAATTAGCTCAGTAGCTATCACCCATTACACCGATTCATCTGTTAGCTCAGTAGCTATCACCCATTGATGCTCTGTTAAAGTCCTATCAACATACACGCTTATTGCCTACCCTCTGTTTTCTAATTGTGTCAATATGAGCTGAGACTAATTGAAGGGTGAAGGATTCCAAGCCTCAATGATTACAGTAGCACATCCATTCAATCGTGACACAGTCAGTTTTCAGGTGAGATTGAACTGCTTGAGGTGAACAGATTAAAATTCCCTGCATTGTAGAATGAGACCATACAGTACAGAACAACTTTTTACTTTTTTTTATTTTGGGGGGGGGGGGGGGGGGGGGGATTGTGCAAAATGTATTACAGCTATATTGGTTTTACAGTACTGTGTTTTACAGTACTGTGTTTTACAGTACTGTGTTTTACAGTACTGTGTTTTTTCACCACAGTGCATTTTCTGTGTCTTTACTGTAAAAGGGTTAGTAATGTATTCATCATTGTCATCTCTGCTGTGACAATGTCCTCCTCTGTCCCTAGTAAAGACTGAGAATGTGTCACGCAGGCACACACACGCACCCACGCACGCACACACACACACACACACACACACACACACACACACACACACACACACACACACACACACACACACACACACACACACACACACACACACACACACACACACACACACACACACACACACACACACACACCCTCAGTCTATTACGTCATTCTACACACTAGTCCTATCTATTTCATTATTTCTCTCTAGCTCCATTCCTCTCTCCCAGAAACAGAAAAGCCAACAAGGAAACAATTGCCTAGCGTTGTTGACTACGAGAAGTAGTAAATCAGGGTAGGTACAGTATATGTTGATATGGGGTGTTTCCCACACCTTGGGTGTTAAGTCCAGAGAGCAGAAGTCTGATTGGGTGTGAAGGGGAGGGGTCCGAGCAGCAGCAGAGTTAGGGGAGGATGAGATGTGATGTGAGGGGAGCGTTTAGCTCAGCTCAGCTCTGTCTGCCTTGTCATTCTCTTCAGACAACCGGGGGGGGAAGTGAGATGAAGGAGCACTGAAACTCCAGACACTCACAGAGGAGAGACGGAGACAGAGGCAGCTTTCAACACGTAGAGAACTCTGGAAGACTTGTGACACCAACACTGAGACCGACGGGTCACTTACTGACTCATCATACTGTTGGCTGGGTAATTTTTCCTTTCTATTCAGTGAGGCAAAGAAGATTCTTCCACAGCCAAGGAGTGATGTCAACACTGGACCAGAATGTCAGGACAGTGTGGGACTAAAGGGTTAATGGAAGAGGAGTAAAGCTGAATTGCTTGATTGCAGAACTGAGCACTCACAGAAGACTGACTCTTCTTCACTTGTGTGACGTGTAGGTTTCATCTCAGACAAGTCATCTCCAGTGTAGTTTTTCTGTCGTCTCAGACATAGCCATCTCCAGTGTCGATCAGGACCATGAATGTTCTACCTAACCCCATGACCAGGGCCCATCAGGAGCAGCCTCTCCCTCTCTGCTCCCAGGGGGCCCACCTCCAGGACTTCTCCTCCAGGTGTCCTCTAGGGCTTGGTGCTGGTCATGGGGGCAGGCTTAGGGCCATGGGGGGGCCTCTGGGGCCCCAGAGACCAGGCAAGCCACCGCGGGAGCTGAGCCCCGAAGAGCAGCAGGATCTAAGGAGGAAGATCAACAGCCGGGAGAGGAAGAGGATGCAGGACCTGAACGTCGCCATGGACGCTCTGAGGGAGGTGATGGTGCCTTACGCCTCCTCCTCTCCTTCCTCCTCGTCCTCCTCCCAGGGGCCACACTCCCACCAGCAGCAGTCAGGGGCCCCACCTGGACGCAGGCTCTCCAAAATCTCCACCTTGGTCCTGGCCCGTAACTACATCCTCCTTCTGGGCTCGTCTCTGCAAGAGATGCGCCGGCTCCTGGGGGAGGTGAGTGTTGGGGTGGGGGTTGGTGTGGGGGTGAACACGGGGCCTGTCCCCAGGCTGCTCCTGGCCGGGGGTTGGCCCCTCCTCACCGGCCCCAGTCAGCTTCTCCTCTCCCCAGAATCTCTCCTGACCTCAGCCTCCTCCTCCTCCTCCTCCAAGTGTCCTCTGTTGCCTCCTGGCCACTTGGAGGGCCCCATGGCCCCAGTGCAGTGGGGCTCTGCTGGGGCTCCTGGAGGGCCACTCTGCCCCTGTGTGGTGTGCAGGCTGCCCAGGTTCAGCCACCCCAGCCCTGGACCCAGGTTCCCCAAGTGAAGGCTTGCTGGGACCACCTCTCATGTGTTCTTCTGATCTGCTACAATGACTGATTCTTCTGAGCGGATGGACTTCTGGTTATGGTTCATAATCTTCTTTTTCAGAAGATTTTGACATGTTTATTATAATTTTTTTATATATTTTTTGACTAATTCAATGATAACTTTGTTGTAATGAACCTTGTCCATTAGGTTTCTACAAATCTCTTGTGGACAGATGAATCTGTCAAGGCTCATGTATAATTGTGTGATACGAGCAGCAGTAGTTCCTAGTTTGGGGGTTTTGTTGTTCATTATTTGGACAAATGAGGATTAGGCGAAGGTGTTTTTTAAACGGTTGTAGTGATTGTCAAGCCCGTGTGCGGATGAAAAATAATTTCCACAGCCACAAAGTGAATATTGGCTGTATCGTAAAAAATGTATGAAAACTAAAATGCGCTTCTTGGGCATGTTAAACACGGGTGAAAATCGCAAAAAGGAGGGGTTTGGCCGAGAGTTTCCATTTGAGAGGGAGGAGACATCACTTCCTTCCCTTGCACAAAGGTCATCACAATTGTTAACGGCATTTCCCCGAAGTAGAACAGGAAATTACAAAACATTCACAACATACTTTTACTTCTGGGTAACCGAGATTAGTTTTTATTATTATTGGTGACTGTGGTCAGTAAAAGTCAATGTATTTGAGATTTTATGAACAAATTCTATTTTATATGATAATAGATGAAGCTACGTGTAAGTTCTAACACAGACAATAAATAGAAATGTACTGTTGACCATATGACAAAGTTATTTTATGTGATCTCTCTGTTTCTAGTTCACTTCTCAGCATCTGTATTGTGTGATGGTGTGATGGTGTGATGGTGTGACGGTGTGATGGTGTGTGTCTGTGATTATGTGTGTGTGATGGTGTGATGGTGTGATGTTGTGTGTCTGTGATGATGTGTGTGTGATGGTGTGATGGTGTGATGGTGTGATGTTGTGTGTGTGATGGTGTGATGGTGTGTGATGGTGTGATGGTGTGTGATGGTGTGTGATGGTGTGATGGTGTGTGATAGTGTGATGGTGTGATGGCATGTGATGGTGTGTGTGCGATGGTGTGATGGTGTGTGATGGTATGTGATGGTCTGTAACAGTGTGTGTGTGATATTGTGATGGTGTGTGATGGTGTGTGATGGTGTGATGGTGTGTGATGGTGTGTGTCTGTGATGGTGTGTGAGGGTGTGATGGTGTGTGATGGTGTGTAATAGTGTGTGTGTGATGGTGTGATGGTGTGTGATGGTGTGTGATGGTGTGATGGTGTGTGATGGTGTGTGTCTGTGATGGTGTGTGAGGGTGGGACGGTGTGTGATGGTGTGTGACAGTGTGTGTGTGTGTGATGGAGTGTGTGTGATGGAGTGTATGTGATGGTGTGTGTGTTGGTGTGTGTGTGATGGTGTGTAATGGTGTGTGATAATGTATGTGTGTGATAGTGTGATGGTGTGATGGTGTGTGATATTGTGTGATGGGGTGTGACGGTGTGTGATGGTGTGTGATAGTAAGTGTGTGTGATGGCATGTATGTGTGATGGTGTGTCTTTGATGGTGTGTGATGGTGTGTGTGTGATTGTGTGTGATGGTGTGTGATGGAGTGTGTGTGATGGTGTTTGTGTGTGTGATGGAGTGTGTGTGATGGTGTGTGTGTGTGTGATGGTGTGTAATGGTGTGTGATAGTGTGTGTGTGTGTGTGTGATAGTGTGATGGTGTGATGGTGTGTGATATTGTGTGATGGGGTGTGACGGTGTGTGATGGTGTGTGATAGTAAGTGTGTGTGATGGCATGTGTGTGTGATGGTGTGTGATGGTGTGTGTGTGATGGTGTGTGTGTGTGATTGTGTGTGATGGTGTGTGATGGTGTGTGATGGTGTGCGATGGTGTGATGGTGTATTATGGTGTGATGGTGTGATGGTGTGTCATGTTGTGTGTTTGATGGTGTGTGTGGTGGTGTGTGATGGAGTGATGGTGTGTGATGGTGTGTGATTGTGTGTGATAGTGTGATGGTGTGATTGTGTGTGATGGTGTGTGTCTGTGATGGTGTGTGATGGTGAGTGATGGTGTGATGTGTGATGGTGTGTGTGTGTGTGTGATGGAGTGTGTGTGATGGTGTGTAATGGTGTGTGATAGTGTATGTGTGTGATAGTGTGATGGTGTGATGGTGTGTGATATTGTGTTATGGGGTGTGACGGTGTGTGATGGTGTGTGATAGTAAGTGTGTGTGATGGCATGTGTGTGTGATGGTGTGTCTTTGATGGTGTGTGTGTGATGGTGTGTGTGTGATTGTGTGTGATGGTGTGTGATGATGGTGTGATGTTGTATTATGGTGTGATGGTGTGTGATGGTGTGTGATTGTGTGTTATGGTGTGATGGTGTGTGATGGTGTGATGGTGTGTCATGGTGTGCGATGGTGTGTGATGGTGTGTGATTGTGTGTGATAGTGTGATGGTGCGATTGTGTGTGTCTGTGATGGTGTGTGATGGTGTGATGGTGTGATGGTGTGTGTCTGTGATGATGTGTGTGTGATGGTGGGATGGTATGTAATGGTGTGATGGTGTGATGGTTTCATGGAGTGTGATAGTGTGATGGTGTGATGTTGTGTGATGGTGTGATTGTGTGATGGTGTGTGTGATGGTGTGATGGTATGTGTGATGGTGTGTGTGTGATGGTGTGTGTGTGATGGTGTGTGATGGTGGGTGATGGTGTGTGATTGTGTGTGATAGTGTGATGGTGTGATGGTGTACGTCTGTGATGGTGTGTGATGGTGTGATTTTGTGATGGTGTGATGGTGTGATGGTTTAATGGAGTGTGATAGTGTGATGGTGTGTGTGTGATGGTGTGTGTGTGATGGTGTGTGATGGTGGGTGATGGTGTGTGATTGTGTGTGATAGTGTGATGGTGTGCGTCTGTGATGGTGTGTGTGTGATGGTGTGTGTGTGTGATGGTGATGGTGAGTGATGGTGTGTGATGGTGTGTGATGGTGTGTGATTGTGTGTGATGGCGTGATGGTGTGTGATGCTGTGTGTGTGTGATGGTGTGTGATTGTGTGTGATGGCGTGATGGTGTGTGATGGTGTGTGTGTGTGATGGTGGGTGATTGTGTGTGATAGTGTGATGGTGTGTGTGATGGTGTGATGGTATGTGTGATGGTGTGTGTGTGATGGTGTGTGTGTGAATGTGTGTGTGTGATGGTGTGTGATGTGGGTGATGGTGTGTGATTGTGTGTGATAGTGTGATGGTGTGATGGTGTGCGTCTGTGATGGTGTGTGATGGTGTGATTTTGTGATGGTGTGTGTCTGTGATGATGTTTGTGTGATGGTGTAATGGTATGTGATGGTGTGATGGTGTGATGGTTTAATGGAGTGTGATAGTGTGATGGTGTGTGTGTGATGGTGTGTGTGTGATGGTGTGTGATGGTGTGTGATGGTGGGTGATGGTGTGTGATTGTGTGTGATAGTGTGATGGTGTGCGTCTGTGATGGTGTGTGTGTGATGGTGTGTGTGTGTGATGGTGATGGTGAGTGATGGTGTGTGATGGTGTGTGATGGTGTGTGATTGTGTGTGATGGCGTGATGGTGTGTGATGGTGTGTGTGTGATGGTGTGTGATGGTGGGTGATGGTGTGTGATTGTGTGTGATAGTGTGATGGTGTGCGTCTGTGATGGTGTGTGTGTGATGGTGTGTGTGTGTGATGGTGATGGTGAGTGATGGTGTGTGATGGTGTGTGATGGTGTGTGATTGTGTGTGATGGCGTGATGGTGTGTGATGCTGTGTGTGTGTGATGGTGTGTGATTGTGTGTGATGGCGTGATGGTGTGTGATGGTGTGTGTGTGTGATGGTGGGTGATTGTGTGTGATAGTGTGATGGTGTGTGTGATGGTGTGATGGTATGTGTGATGGTGTGTGTGTGATGGTGTGTGTGTGAATGTGTGTGTGTGATGGTGTGTGATGTGGGTGATGGTGTGTGATTGTGTGTGATAGTGTGATGGTGTGATGGTGTGCGTCTGTGATGGTGTGTGATGGTGTGATTTTGTGATGGTGTGTGTCTGTGATGATGTTTGTGTGATGGTGTAATGGTATGTGATGGTGTGATGGTGTGATGGTTTAATGGAGTGTGATAGTGTGATGGTGTGTGTGTGATGGTGTGTGTGTGATGGTGTGTGATGGTGTGTGATGGTGGGTGATGGTGTGTGATTGTGTGTGATAGTGTGATGGTGTGCGTCTGTGATGGTGTGTGTGTGATGGTGTGTGTGTGTGATGGTGATGGTGAGTGATGGTGTGTGATGGTGTGTGATGGTGTGTGATTGTGTGTGATGGCGTGATGGTGTGTGATGGTGTGTGTGTGTGATGGTGTGTGATTGTGTGTGATGGCGTGATGGTGTGTGATGGTGTGTGATGGTGTGTGTGTGTGATGGTGGGTGATTGTGTGTGATAGTGTGATGGTGTGATGGTGTGTGATGGTGTGCATCTGTGATGGTGTGTGTGTGATGGTGATGGTGAGTGATGGTGTGTGATGGTGTGTGATTGTGTGTGATGGTGTGTGATGGTGGGTGATTGTGTGTGATAGTGTGATGGTGTGATGGTGTACATCTGTGATGGTGTGTGATGGTGTGTGTGTGTGATGGTGAGTGATGGTGTGTAATGGTGTGTGATAGTGTATGTGTGTGATAGTGTGATGGTGTGACGGTGTGTGATATTGTGTTATGGGGTGTGACGGTGTGTGATGGTGTGTGATAGTAAGTGTGTGTGATGGAATGTGTGTGTGATGGTGTGTCTTTGATGGTGTGTGTGTGATGGTGTGTGTGTGATTGTGTGTGATGGTGTGTGATGATGGTGTGATGTTGTATTATGGTGTGATGGTGTGTGATGGTGTGTGATTGTGTGTTATGGTGTGATGGTGTGTGATGGTGTGATGGTGTGTCATGGTGTGCGATGGTGTGTGATGGTGTGTGATTGTGTGTGATAGTGTGATGGTGTGATTGTGTGTGTCTGCGATGGTGTGTGATGGTGTGATGGTGTGATGGTGTGTGTCTGTGATGATGTGTGTGTGATGGTGGGATGGTATGTAATGGTGTGATGGTGTGATGGTTTCATGGAGTGTGATAGTGTGATGGTGTGATGTTGTGTGATGGTGTGATTGTGTGATGGTGTGTGTGTGTGATGGTGTGATGGTATGTGTGATGGTGTGTGTGTGTGATGGTGTGTGTGTGATGGTGTGTGATGGTGGGTGATGGTGTGTGATTGTGTGTGATAGTGTGATGGTGTGATGGTGTGCGTCTGTGATGGTGTGTGATGGTGTGATTTTGTGATGGGTTGTGTCTGTGATGATGTGTGTGTGATGGTGGGATGGTATGTAATGGTGTGATGGTGTGATGGTTTCATGGAGTGTGATAGTGTGATGGTGTGATGTTGTGTGATGGTGTGATTGTGTGATGGTGTGTGTGTGTGATGGTGTGATGGTATGTGTGATGGTGTGTGTGTGATGGTGTGTGTGTGATGGTGTGTGATGGTGGGTGATGGTGTGTGATTGTGTGTGATAGTGTGATGGTGTGATGGTGTGTGATGGTGTGATTTTGTGATGGTGTGTGTCTGTGATGATGTTTGTGTGGTGGTGTAATGGTATGTGATGGTGTGATGGTGTGATGGTTTAATGGAGTGTGATAGTGTGATGGTGTGTGTGTGATGGTGTGTGTGTGATGGTGTGTGATGGTGGGTGATGGTGTGTGATTGTGTGTGATAGTGTGATGGTGTGCGTCTGTGATGGTGTGTGTGTGATGGTGTGTGTGTGTGATGGTGATGGTGAGTGATGGTGTGTGATGGTGTGTGATGGTGTGTGATTGTGTGTGATGGCGTGATGGTGTGTGATGCTGTGTGTGTGTGATGGTGTGTGATTGTGTGTGATGGCGTGATGGTGTGTGATGGTGTGTGTGTGTGATGGTGGGTGATTGTGTGTGATAGTGTGATGGTGTGATGGTGTGTGATGGTGTGCATCTGTGATGGTGTGTGTGTGATGGTGATGGTGAGTGATGGTGTGTGATGGTGTGTGATTGTGTGTGATGGTGTGTGATGGTGGGTGATGGTGGGTGATTGTGTGTGATAGTGTGATGGTGTGATGGTGTACATCTGTGATGGTGTGTGATGGTGTGTGTGTGTGATGGTGAGTGATGGTGTGTGATGGTGTGTGATGGTGTGTGATTCTTTGTGATGGCGTGATGGTGTGTGATGGTGTGTGATGGTGTGTGATTGTGTGTGATAGTGTGATGGTGTGATGGTGTGTGATGGTGTGTGCCTGTGATGGTGTGTGATGGTGTGATGGTGTGTGATGGTTTATGATAGTGTGTGTGTGATGGCATGATGGTGTGTGATGGTGTGTGTGTGATGGTGTGTGTGTGTGATAGTGTGATGGTGTGAGGGTGTGACAGTGTTTGATGGTGTGTGATAGTGTGTGTGTGTGTGATAGTGTGTGATGGTGTGTGATGGTGTGTGTGTGATGGTGTGTGATGTTGTGTGATGATGTGATGGTGTGATGGATTGATGGTGTGTGATGATATGTAATGGTGTGTGTGTGATAGTGTGATGTTGTGTGTGTGATGGTGTGTGTGTGACGGTGTGATGTTGTATGTGTGATGGAGTGATGGTGTGTGATGGTGTGTGATTGTGTGTGATAGTGTGATGGTGTGATTGTGTGTGATGGTGTGTGTCTGTGATGGTGTGTGATGGAGTGATGGTGAGTGATGGTGTGATGGTGTGTGATTGTGTGTGATAGTGTAATGGTGTGATTGTGTGTGATGGTGTGTGTCTGTGATGGTGTGTGATGGTGAGTGATGGTGTGATGGTGTGTGTGTGTGTGTGATGGAGAGTGTGTGATGGTGTGTGTGATGGTGTGTGTGATGGTGTGTGTGATGGTGTGTAATGGTGTGTGATAGTGTATGTGTGTGATAGTGTGATGGTGTGATGATGTGTGATATTGTGTTATGGGGTGTGACGGTGTGTGATAGTAAGTGTGTGTGATGGCATGTGTGTGTGATGGTGTGTCTTTGATGGTGTGTGATGGTGTGTGTGTGATGGTGTGTGTGTGATTGTGTGTGATGGTGTGTGATGATGGTGTGATGTTGTATTATGGTGTGATGGTGTGTGATTGTGTGGTATGGTGTGATGATGTGTGATGGTGTGATGGTGTGTCATGGTGTGCGATGGTGTGTGATGGTGTGTGATTGTGTGTGATAGTGTGATGGTGTGTGATGCTGTGTGTGTGTGATGGTGTGTGATTGTGTGTGATGGCGTGATGGTGTGTGATGGTGTGTGTGTGTGATGGTGGGTGATTGTGTGTGATAGTGTGATGGTGTGATGGTGTGTGATGGTGTGCATCTGTGATGGTGTGTGTGTGATGGTGATGGTGAGTGATGGTGTGTGATGGTGTGTGATTGTGTGTGATGGTGTGTGATGGTGGGTGATGGTGGGTGATTGTGTGTGATAGTGTGATGGTGTGATGGTGTACATCTGTGATGGTGTGTGATGGTGTGTGTGTGTGATGGTGAGTGATGGTGTGTGATGGTGTGTGATGCTGTGTGATTCTTTGTGATGGTGTGATGGTGTGTGATGGTGTGTGATGGTGTGTGATTGTGTGTGATAGTGTGATGGTGTGATGGTGTGTGATGGTGTGTGCCTGTGATGGTGTGTGATGGTGTGATGGTGTGTGATGGTTTATGATAGTGTGTGTGTGATGGCGTGATGGTGTGTGATGGTGTGTGTGTGATGGTGTGTGTGTGTGATAGTGTGATGGTGTGAGGGTGTGACAGTGTTTGATGGTGTGTGATAGTGTGTGTGTGTGTGATAGTGTGTGATGGTGTGTGATGGTGTGTGTGTGATGGTGTGTGATGTTGTGTGATGATGTGATGGTGTGATGGGTTGATGGTGTGTGATGATATGTAATGGTGTGTGTGTGATGGTGTGATGTTGTGTGTGTGATGGTGTGTGTGTGACGGTGTGATGTTGTATGTGTGATGGAGTGATGGTGTGTGATGGTGTGTGATTGTGTGTGATAGTGTGATGGTGTGATTGTGTGTGATGGTGTGTGTCTGTGATGGTGTGTGATGGAGTGATGGTGAGTGATGGTGTGATGGTGTGTGATTGTGTGTGATAGTGTGATGGTGTGATTGTGTGTGATGGTGTGTGTCTGTGATGGTGTGTGATGGTGAGTGATGGTGTGATGGTGTGTGTGTGTGTGATGGAGAGTGTGTGATGGTGTGTGTGATGGTGTGTGTGATGGTGTGTAATGGTGTGTGATAGTGTATGTGTGTGATAGTGTGATGGTGTGATGATGTGTGATATTGTGTTATGGGGTGTGACGGTGTGTGATAGTAAGTGTGTGTGATGGCATGTGTGTGTGATGGTGTGTCTTTGATGGTGTGTGATGGTGTGTGTGTGATGGTGTGTGTGTGATTGTGTGTGATGGTGTGTGATGATGGTGTGATGTTGTATTATGGTGTGATGGTGTGTGATTGTGTGGTATGGTGTGATGATGTGTGATGGTGTGATGGTGTGTCATGGTGTGCGATGGTGTGTGATGGTGTGTGATTGTGTGTGATAGTGTGATGGTGTGATTGTGTGTGATAGTGTGTGTCTGTGATGATGTGTGTGTGATGGTGTGATGGTATGTAATGGTGTGATGTTGTGATGGTTTCATGGAGTGTGATAGTGTGATGGTGTGATGTTGTGTGATGGTGTGATTGTGTGATGGTGTGTGTGTGTGATGGTGTGATGGTGTGTGTGATGGTGTGTGTGTGATGGTGTGTGTGCGATGGTGTGTGATGGTGTGTGATGGTGGGTGATGGTGTGTGATTGTGTGTGATAGTGTGATGGTGTGATGGTGTGCGTCTGTGATGGTGTGTGATGGTGTGCTTTTGTGATGGTGTGTGTCTGTGATGATGTTTGTGTGATGGTGTGATGGTGTGATGGTTTCATAGAGTGTGATAGTGTGATGGTGTGATGTTGTGTGATGGTGTAATGGTGTGATGGTGTGTGTGTGTGATGGTGTGATGGTGTGTGTGATGGTGTGTGTGTGATGGTGTGTGATGGTGTGTGATGGTGGGTGATGGTGGGTGATGGTGGGTGATGGTGTGTGATTGTGTGTGATAGTGTGATGGTGTGCGTCTGTGATGGTGTGTGTGTGATGGTGTGTGTGTGATGGTGATGGTGAGTGATGGTGTGTGATGGTGTGTGATGGTGTGTGATTGTGTGTGATGGCGTGATGGTGTGTGATGGTGTGTGATGGTGTGTGTGTGTGATGGTGTGTGATGGGGTGTGATGGTGGGTGATGGTGTGAGATTGTGTGTGATGGTGTGATGGTGTGTGATGGTGTGCATCTTTGATGGTGTGTGTGTGTGATGGTGATGGTGAGTGATGGTGTGTGATGGTGTGTGATTGTGTGTGATGGCGTGATGGTATGTGATGGTGTGTGATGGTGTGTGTGTGTGTGAATGTGGGTGATGGTGTGTGATTGTGTGTGATAGTGTGATGGTGTGATGGTGTACGTATGTGATGGTGTGTGATGGTGTGTGTGTGATGGTGAGTGATGGTGTGTGATGGTGTGTGATGGTGTGTCATTCTTTGTGATGGCGTGATGGTGTGTGATGGTGTGTGATGGTGTGTGATTGTGTGTGATAGTGTGATGGTGTGATGGTGTGTGATGGTGTGTGCCTGTGATGGTGTGTGTGTGATGGTGTGTGTGTGTGATGGTTTGTGATAGTGTGTGTGTGATGGTGTGATGGTGTGTGATGGTGTGTGTGTGATAGTGTGTAATGGTGTGTGATAGTTTGTGTGTTTGATAGTGTGATGGTGTGAGGGTGTGTCAGTGTTTGATGGTGTGTGATAGTGTGTGTGTGTGATAGTGTGTGATGGTGTGTGACGATGTGATGGTGTGTGATGGGTTGATGGTGTGTGATGATATGTAATGGTGTGTGTGTGATGGTGTGATGTTGTGTGTGTGATGGTGTGATGTTGTGTGTGTGATGGTGTGTGTGTGACGGTGTGATGTTGTATGTGTGATGATATGTGATGGTGTGAGGGTGTATGATGATGTGTGTGTGATGGTGTGTGATAGTGTGATGGTGTGATATGGTGTGTGTCTGTGATGGTGTGTGAGAGTGTGACGGTGTGTGATGGTTTGTGATAGTGTGGGTGTGTGTGATGGTGTGTGATGGTGTGTGATAGTGTGTGATGGTGTGTGTGATGGTGTGTAATGGTGTGTGATAGTTTGTGTGTGTGATAGTGTTATCGTGTGATGGTGTGTGATGGTGTGTGTCTTTGAGGGTGTGACGGTGTGTGATGGTGTGTGCTAGTGTGTGTGTGTGTGTGATGGTGTGTGTGTGTGATGGTGTTTGATGGTGTGTGTGATGGTGTGTGTGTGTGATGGTGTGTGATGGTGTGTGACAGTGTGTGATGGATTGATGGTGTGTGATGGCATGTGATGGTGTGTATGTGATGGTGTTATGTTGTGTGTGTGATGGTGTGATGGTGTATGTGTGATGATGTGTGATTGTGTGATGGTGTGTGAATGTGTGTGTGATAGTGTGATGGTGTGATGGTGTGTGATGGTGTGTGCCTGTGATGGTGTGTGATGGTGTGACGGTGTGTGATGGTTAGTGATAGTGTGTGTGTGATGGTGTGATGGTGTGTGATGGTGTGTGTGTGTGTAGTGTGTAATGGTGTGTGATAGTTTGTGTGTTTGATAGTGTGATGGTGTGAGGGTGTGTCAGTGTTTGATGGTGTGTGATAGTGTGTGTGTGTGATAGTGTGTGATGGTGTGTGACGATGTGATGGTGTAGGATGGGTTGATGGTGTGTGATGAAATGTAATGGTGTGTGTGTGATGGTGTGATGTTGTGTGTGTGATGGTGTGTGTGTGACGGTGTGATGTTGTATGTGTGATGATATGTGATGGTGTGATGGTGTATGATGATGTGTGTGTGATGGTGTGTGATAGTGTGATGGTGTGATATGGTGTGTGTCTGTGATGGTGTGTGAGAGTGTGACGGTGTGTGATGGTTTGTGATAGTGTGTGTGTGTGATGGCGTGTGATGGTGTGTGATGGTGTGTGATAGTGTGTGATGGTGTGTGTGATGGTGTGTAATGGTGTGTGATCATTTGTGTGTGTGATAGTGTTATCGTGTGATGGTGTGTGATGGTGTGTGTCTTTGATGGTGTGTGAGGGTGTGACGGTGTGTGATGGTGTGTGATAGTGTGTGTGTGTGTGATGGTGTGTGTGTGTGATGGTGTTTGATGGTGTGTGTGATGGTGTGTGTGTGTGTGATGGTGTGTGATGGTGTGTGACAGTGTGTGATGGATTGATGGTGTGTGATGGCATGTGATGGTGTGTATGTGATGGTGTTATGTTGTGTGTGTGATGGTGTATGTGTGATGATATGTGATTGTGTGATGGTGTGTGATGATGTGTGTGTGTGTGTGATGGTGTGTGATGGTGTGATGGTGTATGTGTGATGGTGTGATGGTATGTGATGGTGTGTGATGGTGTGATGGTGTGATGGTATATTATGGTGTGTTATGGTGTGATGGTTGTGATGGTGTGATGGTGTGTGATTGTGTGTGATGTGGCGATGGTGTGATTGGTGTGTGATGGTGTGTGATAGTGTGATGGTGTGTGATGGTGTGTGATAGTGTGATGGTGGCTGATGGTGTGATGGTGTGTGATGTGTGTGTGATTGTGTGTGATGGTGTGTATGTGATGGTGTGTGATGGTGTGATGGTGTGTGATGGTGTGATTACAATAATGACTGGTATACAGTACCATTTGGATGGCCAAATTGAGAAACTGCCCCCCCTGCCTCCACCGCCCCCACCAACCCCCCTGCCTCCACCGCCCCCACCGCCCCCACAACCCCCACTGCCCCCACTGCCACCACCCCCCACATCACCCCATATAGTGAAACAGTTGTCTTTTGTTTAGCAACGTCTTCCCCATTTCATCTCTCTCCACGCAATAAATCAAACACGTGTAATTACTGCCCTTTTGATTACTTCTCCTCTATCTCCTTCTATCTTTCTCTCCCCTTCTCTCTCTTTATCTTTCTCTCTCTCTCTCTCCTTCTCTCTCCTTCTCTCCTTCTATCCTTCTTCTCCTTCTCCTCTCTTTCTCTCTTTCTCTCTCCTTCTCTCTATTTCTCTCTCCTTCTCCCCTTCTCTCTCCTCTCTGTCTCTCTTTCTCTCTCCTTCTCCCACTTCTCTCTCCTCTCTGTCTCTCTTTCTCTCTCCTTCTCACATTCTCTCTCCTTCTCTCCTTCTCCCTTTCTCTCTCCTCGATCTTTCTCTCTCCTCTCTTTCTCTCCTTCCTTTTCCCTTTCTTCTCGCCTTCCTCCTCTTTCTCTCTCTCATCTCCTTCTCTCTTCTCTCTCTCCTCCTTCTCCCATTCTCTCTCCTCTCTTGGTCTCTTCCTTCTCTCATTCTCTCTCCTTCTCTCTCCCCCTCCTCTCTCTCCTCCCCTCTCTCTCTATTTCCTCTCCTCTCCCCTTCTCCTCCTTCCTCTCCTCTCTTTGTCTCTCCTCTCTCATTCCTCTCCTTCTCTCTCCCCCTCCTTCTCTTCCTCCTCTCTCTCCTCCTCTCTCTCTCTTTCTCTCTCCTTCTCCTCTCCTCTCTCTCTTCTCTCTATTCTCTCTATCCTTCTCTCCTTCTCATCTCTCTTCTCTCTCTTTCTCTCCCCTTATCTCTCCTCTCTCTCCTATCTCCTCTGTCTCTCTCCTTCTCTCTATTTTCTCTCCTTCTCCCCTTCTCTCTTTGTCTCTCCTTCTCTCATTGTCTCTCCTTCTCTCTCCTCCTCTCTCTCTTTCTCTCTCCTTCTCTCTCTTTCTCTCTCATCTCTCTCTCTCTCTCCTCTATTTCTCTCAATTCAATTAAATTCAATTCAAGGGCTTTATTGACATGGGAAACATGTGTTAACATTGCCAAAGCAAGTGAGGTAGATAATGTACATAAGTGAAATAAACAATAAAAATGAACAGTAAACATTACACATACAGAAGTCTCAAAACAATAAATACATTACAAATGTCATATTATATATATATATATATACAGTGTTGTAACAATGTACAAATGGTTAAAGTACAAAAGGGAAAATAAATAAGCATAATATGGGTTGTATTTACAATGGTGTTTGTTCTTCACTGGTTGCCCTTTTCTTGTGGCAACAGGTCACAAGTCTTGCTGCTGTGATGGCACACTGTGGAATTTCACCCAGTAGATATGGGAGTTTATTCAAATTTGGATTTGTTCTCGAATTCTTTGTGGATCTGTTGTAATCTGAGGGAAATATGTGTCTCTAATATGGTCATACATTGGGCAGGAGGTTAGGAAGTGCAGCTCAGTTTCCACCTCATTTTGTGGGCAGGTGAGCACATAGCCTGTCTTCTCTTGAGAGCCATGTCTGCCTACGGCGGCCTCTCTCCATCTCTCTTTCTCTTTCCTTCTCTCTTTATCTCCTCCTTTTCCCCTCTCCCCTCTTGCCTTCTCCCCTCTCCCCTTGCTCCTTCACTCTTTCTCCCCCCTTCACTCTTTCTCTCTCCTTTCTTCTCTCTTTCTCTCTCATTCACTCTGTCCCTTAATTGAATTCTTGATGTTTCCCTCCGTGTTAAGGGGCTTGGATGGGTGGTTTGGTGGCAATCATTATACTCACTTCACAATACATTCAAACGGCCAGAAAATGTGTCTCAGTGAACGGGGATCACGATGCAAAACTCACCTCCTCTCTGGAAGAAAGCAGGCAGCTCCACTTAACTGGGGATAAGAGGTGGGGCGATTGGGCGTTGGGGTGGGATCTCACTCCGATAGAGAGTAGAGACCACAGGCAAAACATGAAATGATAATAATGAAAATACTCACAATCATAAGTGTTAATAATAATTGCTAGCTGGGGACAATGGACTTAGTGGGGTAGATGTTTGAATGGTGGTAGCTGGCTGAAAGGAGGGAATATGTTACACATAGGGGGAGGGGACAAAAGGAGAGGTAGATACCATTAAGTGAGATTAAGCCTACAGGGCTGTATTTCTTACAGGGAAACATTTTTTGAGGAGGAGGAGAGAAGGATGAGGGCTCAGAGGGAGAGATCAAAGTGGGATGGCCCAACTTCAAACCCTCTGCATTACATAGCTGCTTAATGTCTCCTTCTTACGTCTCCAAAGGATTAGTTACCTTGCTATTTCCATCTCTTCTGTTCTGACACATATCCCCATCCCTCCTCACTCTGTCCTTATTTCCTTATTGGAGTCCTCTCTCTCTCTCTCTCACTCTCTCTCTCTCTTCTTCCTTCTTCTCTCTTTCTCCCTCTCCTCTCTCTCTCTCTCTCCCTCCTCTCTCTCTCCCTC